>NC_056747.1:999389405-999474405 GCF_019279795.1 Protopterus annectens | reverse complement strand
TCTATTTCCCTACATTTTCCTGAAATACAATTTTTGATAATTTGCAATTATTTCTTTGTCAATGTCTAAGGATTTATATATTTTTTGCAATCTATTTAGTCTTGTCTTGTATATGAGTGTTACTCTTCTTGTATTGTTGTATTGCACCTTTGAACTAAAAAAAAGAAAAAAAAATCAAACCATATGTTTTCCTTGGGTTGAAAATACTTGTATAACCATAGCTATTTTTCTGCAAATACTATTTGTTTTTAACCTAGATACTTTATTTTCTGTTTGTTGACTGAGTACCTAAAGTGGTCAATTGACCTTTTCAGTCACAGCTCAAACACCTGGCTAGATCATCAAAGCAGTACATTAACAAACAGCTCAAAATGTTAAGTGTTTACAGGTTTGGTAACAGTTACCCAGTGTTTATGGTCTTAAAATTTACAGTATTTACAGCTAATGAGTCTACTACAAGTACATGCATGCCATTTGTTCACAACATACTTCTTCACTGCCATAAACTCTAACTCCCACTAACTAAACACCTCTCCCAATGCCACACCTCACAAGGCTATCTAGGTCTACCAGAACCCCGATCCTCCTCCTAAAAAATCCCATGCAGTCCTTAACCCTAAAGTCCCTGATCATTCCCTAAACCTAAAATCATCAACCCTAAAGTCCCTAATCATTCTCTAAATCTAAAATCTTCTTCCCCTCTGTAAACCTCAAATCCCCTACTCTCCTCCCTTTTTAAAGAAAGGATATCTAATGTAGTATCATTTATAAAATCTGAAAGTATAAGTGACATACACAGACTTCTGAAGGACTCCAAAGTTGAAAGTACTTGTCTCAGATAAGGGTAAGTTTATGCTAAAGTGGTAAAACATGTTTTCCAGGTACTTTCTTAAAAAACAAACAAAAAAAAAAAAAAAAACAACAATGCCAGTAGCTCCAAACTATTTAATAAAAAACAGTTTCACTCCTCTAGTGCCTCGGACAAACAGCCTTTGATAGAGTATAAAAGCAAAAAAAAAAAAAAAAAAAAAAAAACATTTGTTCTTATGTTTATTTTTTTTCAAATTTGGCTATCAAGATGGAGTGACTAATTGATTCGGAGCCAAAAAAAAGAAATGTCTGCTACTAGGCCATCATTAATGTTGTAGGTTTGTCAGTTGCTGTATACACATTGCCGTTAGAGTGTTGAAAACATTACAGAACCCATGCCATGAATCACATATTAGCCCATAGTTGCTTATAGTCATTTGGTTATAAATAATTTTTTTCTGTATGTTTCTTAATAGTTAGTGCATGTTTCAAAGATTCTGGTTGTTGAACATTTAAAGAATATGGGCTAATTTCTTCTCAATTAGAGATGTTAGTCTTAGAAAAGTAGGGTGAAGCTTGCTGAAGCTGGCTTCTGATTTTTGCCTAGTTTTCAAGAGATCTTCGACTTATTTTGCTGAGGTTTCTTCAGTGTAGAAGCTGGAGGTTATTTTAGTTATAGAATATTATGGGAAGTGTAGGCTGTTGGCAGATAAGGAAGAACAAGTTTGATTTCCAAGCATGGGTAAAGATGCCTCAGTGTAAGTTATTGTTGTTGGTCATTGGAGAAAGATGGTTTTATGATGGAGGTTAATGGTGGACTTATCAGTGATGCAACCTGTTAAGTTCTTCATTATTTTTCAAAAATTCTTTTCTTTGAGAAAAGTCCAATGACTGATGAATATTTCTGACTGGAGCAGATTGCCTTTGCAGGATAAATCAGTTTTGTATTCTTTTATAAGATACAAGAAGGCATAGAATGAGTTGTTGTTTAGCATATCTTTCTTCCAGTTTTTCTGTTTCATTTTTCTATCTCCTTAAAACCTTTTTCTCAGCTCTTATCAAAATCGTTTATAGCCATATGCAGTGCCGATGCTTTTAAGCTTTCAAAATGAGATTATGGTCATGGTGTTACATAATTTTTAAACATTTTCAGTCAGCTTTTCAATTACAGGCCTCAGCTATAGTGTGTGTGTGTGTGTGTGTGTGTGTGTGTGTGTGTGTGTGTGTGTGTGTGTGTGTGTGTGTGTGTGTGTCTATGCATGCACATGCATGTGTGGGCACGTACACGTGTTGTAGTAAAAAATAGCAGGTTCTATATATCTAGGATAATTTTCTGTTTGTGATATTCTCTTACTGGAGTCTGGTTGCCAGACTTTTCTGCTTTCTGCTCTGGGGTTCATAAAATATACTATGTTCATAGGTTGGTACTAGGCTATTGGCCCTAGGGCCTATACAAGCCTAGCCATAACAATTCCCTGGCTATTTCTTCCCACACTATTTATTTCCCTGGACCCCTGTCTAGCAGGACAATTATAGGTTGGTACTAGGTTCTTCTTCTGTTCTTTTGATTTGGTCTGTGGACTTAATATTTTCAAATAAGCTGCATTTAACTTTTTGCTTACTTGAAGTTGAGGTCTATGGCTACAGGCCTTAAGAATAAATTATCTAATGGCTTTAAAAAATGAAACAAACCTTTCATAAATTTTAGATTGTCAAAATAATTTTAACATTTTACCTGTGTTATCAAATGTGTGCTTTCACTTCGATGCTCAGATAATTATTGTTCATAATATTTGGCAAGATACATGGTCTAATTTGCACTCTGACTATAACAAGTTATTGATAAAAAACACCATAGTAATGCAATTTTAAAAGTCATACATTCCTGTAGTGTCTAATACAACTGCGGGCATACTGCATTGAGAAGGTCATCATTTTATTTACAAAGTCTGCTATATGCCTGTATAACTATTGCAGTAACCTAAAAAGAGTGACTGATGAAACTGTATATTAATAGGTGTATGAAGTCTGGTGGCAGTTCATATGTACTTTACTTCACAGATCACCATACCTGTCATTTCTTTGCTTCCTTTACTTAACCATGCCTGCCAACAATGATAATTAAGGAAAAATGGAGTGCCAGGGGGTTATAGTAAGAAGCAATAGTTACAAAATGCACATTTTAGACCATGGTCACTTGTTGATTCCCTAAGTATTGCACAACACAAACACATTTTAGGAATTTGGCTATAGTTTAAAACTGTCGTATTCTTTTTTTAACAATGGGATTTAGGACATCACAGAGCAAGTGATAGGGTTTAGGTTAAGATTCATTCATTCATTCATTCATTCATTCATTCATTCATTCATTCATTCATTCATTCATTCTTTCTTTCCTTATCCTGGTCTTTTAATTTCAGATTACAGGAGAGTCACAGCCTGCCACAGCAGTCATTTTGTTGAAGGCACAGAAACTAATCCTCACTAGATGCCCTTCTATCACAGAATGTATGTAGACAGTCACTTACTCATGCATGGTAATTGCCCAGGTGATTTGGGGGATCCAAATTCATCCATAGCATGTCTTTGGGATGTGAGATAGTGGGGAGAAATCTGAAGCAGCCGGCACAAACCCATATAGATACATGAAAAAACATGCAGGCTCTGTGAAGTAATAATACCAGCTGCTGCACTGATGTACCACCTAGGCAGTTAAGATTGACTGCAAAATAGATACATATACTATTTCATAATTCTGAGGTTAAGGGTAACCTGGCAGTGAAACAAAACCCGAGTTTATTTTGCAGAACTACCTATAATTGATATGGTATTTGCCCATTATATTTTAGGATTGTTAACTGATTTGAATTATTATTGTTGGAAGCATTCTATCTACACTTTTATACATCATTTACAAGAGCATCTACTCTCTTGTGTATTCATAAAGTAACAGACTGATGGTACTTTCTATTGCTTGTTCGTATGTTCACTGATTTGCTCTTATTTCTTTGTTTACCCAGGGAGAAACATTGCCTTGGAATCTTCTAGCTTGGCAGATTTCCTTGAAAGGTACTTTGCATGCCCAGTAATAATCTAGAATACACATTTGTTCAATAATATTGCAGAATGGAGAACAGTTAATACTTGCAAGGGAGCTAAGAAGAAGAACTCTAGCTGCAGACAGATCTCCATGAAATTATCAATGGTGATGGTTTGATCGATGTGAAACACCACATAGAAGTTATTGGGCAGTGGTCACTGAACAGCTGTGATAGAAGCTGGGCAGAACTACATTCATCTGTTGTGTTTGTTGTAATCCAGTGCAACAATAAAAACTGAGCAGCAGTGGTATAACTTTTCAACTCTTCAGATTTGCACAGAGTGTCCAGAGTTTTGCTTGACATTTTTCACCAGTTCCTTATAAAATTTGTGATTTTTCTGATAAATCATTGATGAGGGAAGTCACTAAATAATAACAGGCATTTGAGTTTCAGACTTCATATGATTAAGAAAATGCATGCTAATGCAAAACCTATTATTCTACAACCTTCCTGAGTTTAAAAGAGCAATAATTAAAGTCTCTCTTAGTTTTAAGTCTTTGTCTCTCCATTATTTTTGTCTTTATCTAGCTTTCTTGGCTTATAGGTTATGAGGCATGAGTACTGGTGAATAAGGGAACTAGTTAGTAGGGATCAAGATATTTCATCAGGTTAAGTTTGCATTTTTCTGCTCCTAACCAATTAAGATATGTGTCAGCTATTAGACTGAGGGTGGTATTTTTGTCAAAGGGTTTGTACTTTCTAAAATTGTGGACTGAAGCCACAGAGAGGAGGGAGGGAGCGAGGGTTGATGTTAGTAGATAAGAAATTTTGTTTGTGGACCTATTGTTTTTTCGACCAGTATCCAGTTAGTAATATGTGTGTCAAAGCAGGTATTCCTGTTCAATAATGTATCTCTGAATATATTTTAGGATGGAGTGTGACTGGATGTCCCTGCTTGTTGCTGGTCTACTACAGGACTAAATGGAGTAAGAGTTTAACTCAAAGGATACTTGGTGGGAGTTTGCTTTAAAGCATTGAACTTACAGTAAATCAGGTAATATGGCAGTAATGTAGCCTGACCTATACAATAGACAGGTAGTATCTTTGTCTGTCTTAAAAGTGCTACAGATAAGCATTATCAATCCTTATATCACTATGAATACCTCCTTACCTGTCCAAATTTTCATAGAAGGTCCAGATTTTTGCCTCATATTTTTGGTCTGTTTCTCATAAAATTGTGGCTTTCTGAAAAATCACTGGAAAATCATTAAAGATTGAAGTCAGAAAATAATGTTAGCATTTGAGTTTCAGATTTCATATCCTTCAGAGAAATTCATGCTAATGCAAAACCTATTATTCTATCAAGTTTCTAAGTTTGTAAGAGCAATATTTAAAAAGTGTCCCTGTTTTTGGGCCTTTGTTCCCCCTTTATTTGTGGCTTTGTCCAGATTTCTTGCTCTAAGAGGTTGTGAATTAACCTATGGCATGTCCCCCAAAACATACACAGACACTCAGATACACTCACACACAAACACACATACACACACACACACACACACACACACACACACACTCGGCCATCCGAAACAAACATGCAAATGAAAGGACACCAAACCCACTTATGTAAGGGGCTGAACCCCCCCAACTAAATGTACCAATTTTGAGATTACACTACAGTGGGGGTAAGGGGCAAAGTTCAATAGGATGGCCAAGCAGTTACTTACTTGGAGTGAACACTCAGTGTTCCAGGACGTCAGTGCTCTGCTGCAGCCGGTGTTTTCATCTCCGTGAAATGGGTTTCGGGTAAGTGGCATTTCATTGATGTAAAGTAGACCCATAAATAAACATATATATATATATATATATATATATATATATATATATATATATATATATATATATATATATATATATATATATATATATATATATATAAATATATATATATATATATATATATATATGTGTGTGTGTGTGTGTGTGTGTATGAAAGCATTTGATTTTTTTGTGCTTTTCATCTTGCTTAGCCTCACATAATAATTAGCAGACTATCTTGATTTTAAATGTGCATATGGTGAACTAGAATTCTGATTCTGTTTCTGGTACATAAACTAGTAACTTGATAGAGATTTTCTCTCCAGGTCATCCCTGTAAAAGAGTTCTGCCCTGTGAAATTACCATGATCAGTGTATTGAAATGACTAAATAAACAAAGAAATAATTTATTTTCAGGTTATTATCCTCTTGAATGCCAGAGATTCAGTCATTTTCACATTCCAACTTATTTTGCTGAGCACTTACATAATTACATACCCATGCTTACAAATGTATATACCTACTTTTTCTAAAATATATTTATATTTTTTACATTGCACTGTGTCATGATTAAGTGAGATTTCTATTGGAAGATGAGGAGTGTTATGCAAATATGTTAATATTGCACAGAACAGCTTCAGAAATAAAAAAGTTTATTTCATTTTGTAAAAGAAATTTATATTTTATATATATCCAAGCATCGTAATGTCTATTACGGGTACATTTCTAAGCAAAAAAGTCAGCTTGAAAACATCATTACATGATTTAACATACATTTTTAGTTTCCAGAAAACAATTGCAGACTGCATTCTTATGAACTATCTTCCTGTTTTAATACTCAATGAAATGTAATTTTTGAAAAAAATCCATTCTCTTAAATACAGTAACCAGAAGGGTGCAATTCACTTAACATTTTTTTAAATTGCATTGCTTTATGCCTGTGTTAAAGTTAAATGTTTGCAACTTGTAAATGGATAGGCAGAATATAATGCACATGAAGAAATCAGTTTTGAGAGAAGATGGTTACTATGGACACTGACCTCAGAAATCTATATATTATTTATGTTAGATTCATTGTCAGGTATTTTATCTTTGTGGATCTACATTTCCTTATGAGTACTAGTTGATAGTTTCAGTACATTTCTAGCAGGTTTGTCATTTTCGGGCTGATAGGCAGCTTCAAACTCATAAATACAGACCTGTTTCAAAATTATTACTTAATTTGTCAAGCTGTATCACACTGCACTCTACTTGCCATCTATTATTCATAAATGAACCAAGTTGAAGGCATGCTTTTTTATGAGCCAAACTCCAAACTTAATGTTTGCTCATTACTATGGAATGGCTATCTTAATATTACATTCTGTAATCACTGTTTTTCTAGCTGTGACTGCAAATGCTTTGTGTGGAAAACAAGAATTCATGTAAAAGACAGGAAACTGAGCATTGGTGCAATGTGAATTGGTTGATTTTCTTCTTTAGTTTGTCAAATGAGCTTTCTTCTCCATAAATTGGCATTAATAAAAGGCTAATAAGAAAGTCCTGGAATCTGTTTCTGCAAGACTTCAGTTGATAGGACAATACCATCTACGAATTGTTCAATGGCTGTCAATATCTTATGATTTATGATGCTGCCCCCTGAAAAAGAAAAGTAAATGAAAATGGCATCAGAGGTATGACACATAGTTAATAAATTAAAATATCCAAGGGTTGAACAACTCCAACTGTTCAGAAAGGCTTTAGAAACTGTCATTATATTTTACTTAATTTGGGTTCCTTAGGAGTGACTTGTAACTTATAGATAAGGTAATAGCATAGAAAACCTTTGTAAAACAATTTCAAGATCTGGTTTTGCCAGGCATTTTAGAAACAGAATATCTCTATATTAAAAACGCAAGTGTGTGTGTGTGTGTGTGTGTGTGTGTGTGTGTGTGTGTGTGTGTGTGTGTGTGTATGTGTGTGTAAAATAAAGCCAAACCCCACTAGCTTTATTAGCCTGAAACATCATTGGCATTTATAAGCCAAGTAGCTGAAACACTTTATGTCCTTAGGGGGTCATTTGCATATATCCCTTAGGTCTCCATGGCAAGGGGTTTAAGATTCCACACAGTGAAAAATCTAGCTTGATCTGGTTTTTTTTTTTTTTTTTTTGAAGTTTTAAGTGAATGCTTAGTGTGTGTGGCCTTTCTATCCTTTGGATAGGTTATTTAGAAAGGAGGAAGAGGGGGAGAGACAGCGAGTGAGAAAGAGAAAAATAGCTGTAAAGGATGTAAACAATTTAATGAAATATGAGGTTATAAAACCCGATCCAAGCAAAAATCAACAAAGTAATGTAGATTATTGCACTGAACTCATGATATAATTTCATGACATCCATATGGACACACAACAAATGTTTCAATAAATAACATTGCATTCTACCTAGAAAATGAAAACAGGTGCAGATATTAAATGCAAGATTACACAGTAACAGTACTGAATATATACAGAGAACATGTATTAGCTCATTAGAGCATATTATTTGTTTCTTTCCATTTGAATGTGGAACTCTCAATACCTTTATGACATTATCAAGAGCTTTCTTAATTGGCTGACTTACCACCTAATAATAGGCAACATAAGAAATGGCAAGGTGTAAAAACTTAAATTATATTGAAATGTCTTGCCTGGGATGCACTGCAGTGCGAATATTAGGTACTGTTTTTTAATAGTTGTGCATATTTTCATTTAATTCATACTAACAGTTAGTGGCGTACACATTGGCTCTAGGTGATTTGGTCACATGGAATAATGTTTTGTTACAGCTTGACGTCATGTGAGAATGGGATAAAGGAGTTGATGATTATGATGATGCTGATGTTTTCATAAATCGGTGTATAACATGCTAATAAAGACTATTATGTGAATGTCCTGACTGAAGAAAGTGAAGTACATCATCACTGTCTTTTTATATTGCACTTCCGTGGAGATAGGGACACCTATTTGTCATTATGCTGATGTCTAATCCTTCCATATCTACCCTAACATTGCCAGATTCAAGTGATTTACAAAACATTGTATTAGCTAATGTCTTAATGCAGGAGAAAATGCTCAGTGAGTATTATGCAATGACTCACCTTGACAGACTGACAAATTATAACTTCTTTGTTTTCTTTCACAAGATTTAACCATCCTTCCTCCATAGGTTCATAGATTCATAGCTACTTTCTAGACTATTGATTTGTGAGGATATTAAGAAGCCTAGTCTTGCATTCATATGTTATGTTTTAGTCTTTATATGCTGCATATGAATAATCCAGAGGTGGGCAGAACAAGTATATGTTGAGTCAAATACATGTTACGACTATCCATGAGGGACATTGCTATTAAACCAGAGGATAATTTGTGGTTTCTGATCCATTCATACAAATTACATTTGAACAAAGTAAGAGAAGAACTTTGCTTTATGTGGAATGGAAAGCAATTCCATAGAAGAGGCATTCTGTCTGATACATACCTATTCCTCCAACATGTTGTATTTATCAAGAGACTTAGATCCCTTGAGTGGGTGCTCATGCTGCCAGTGGACTTGCAAATGTCTGATAGTTCAGACAGTATAGGGTCTACTGAGGCCAAAGAGGAGTCGCCCAAGGACTGGACCCTAGAGAAGACTGCAAGTGACAAGTCTTTTGGAAGATGTAGAGTTGTCCACCCTAATTTCCTGGGTTCTACTTCTAAGCCAATTTGCTCTCCAGCAAGTTACTTAGAGATTTACAGTTAGCTGGGATAGTTTATCAATGATACCTGTGTGTGGAATGATACCATAAGCTTTTGTGAGGTCTATATGTACATTGTTTACTGATTTTCCCTCATTTAATGCTTCAGTAACCTTTTCAATGTAGTCATCCAGATAAAATATATAGGCAATGACCCTGGTGAATTGGAATTGGCTTGGGTCAAGATCTTGTAGGTTCTCTTTTGTTTTTATTTAATTCCATAATGATCCTTTCCATAGCCTTACTGGTGAAGTTCTATAATTACCTGGGTCCACTGATACCCCACCTTTGCTGAAGGGGATGAATGCTGCTGTCCATCATTAATCCAGTACACAGCCTATTTGGAGTCTGATACTGAATAACTTCAGTAAGGAGTCTGACAGGTCATGTTTCAGGCTGACCAGTGGCAGCACAGTATGTTATCTGACAGAAATCATTTTTTGGCCTTGGTTAGCACCTTGAGGACTTGCTCTTGGGAGATTTGAGGATGGTGTAGATGCAAATATGTGATTTGGAAATATAGGAGTAGAGAAGGGACTATGTCATCTGGGTCTGAGTATGGGTTATCCTTCACTATTAGCTCTGTGAAGTGCTGGGCATTACATCTGAGATTTCTATTATAGTTAAGGCTTTGAGGCTATCCTTTACCCGGGGGGGCTCTGTTTACCTCATATCTGACTTTAGTTGACTTGATCATCTTACAAGTGTGCTATTGGCATCTTGAGAGCTAAATTTATTTTTGCATGCACTGATTTCTTTATTTTATTTTAGAGCCTACTTCTGTTTGGGTTTCACTATAGGAGGTGATTTTTAAATTTGGCATTGCATTTTCTTCTGAGAGAGACAGTTGCATCTATGCCACTATTTATATGTGCATTGAGTTTCGTGGTAAAGGATTCTGGATAGGAGGTGGAGTCATCAAGATGGAAAGGGCTTTTGAATTTAGATATGTTATCATTCAGTTTTAGTAAATTAGAAATGGCATAATCTCAATACTGAGGTAATAGAAAATGCTTCTAGCTTCAGTCTTAAGGTGAATGTGACTGATCTTTGGTCCAATTAAACCAGAGAGGAAATTACAATTGGCAGGAAGCAAAATTGCCCCATACTGGTAAGGACCAAGTCTGTGATTTTTTTGCCTCTGGTCAGTGCAGACTAACTAGTTTATATTGTTGAAGTCCAATAATTTTGTATATACACTTTTGAGGATTTATAAGTATTCCAGTTAATAGAGAGGGTAGTTGAAATCTCCTAGGAGAATGGTGTTTGGCTTAATGCATAGGGATCCATAATGGTTAGGTGGGAGATATGGGCTGAAGGAGACATACAGACAGTCTTATTGTTAGCTATGATATCATAAGGGTTTTTAACAGTAACAATTCTGGAGGTGAATATTTTTAAGAATATGGAGACGTTGCCATCTTCAGTGCTGTTTTCTAATACAGTGGGCCTGAATGTGTGGTAGGCATTGAAATCCTGCCCTAACTGAGTACTGTGGCTGGTGTAAAACAAGGTCTCACTGACAATACATATATCAATGTTTTCCATGGTAAGAAATGCTTGTAGGGAGTTGGAGTTTTTGTTAAGGCTCCTAGCATTGAACAGCAATGGCTTTATGTATTTCAGATTCCCATGTCCTTTTATTGTGATCTATCTTCTCATTAAGTGTCTAACTAGAATACTTGCACTGATATCAAAGGTTTTTCATTTTCACCCTAAGTAACATAGCTTCTAGTATGTTATTTTGTAAGAGCCTCAACTTTTACTGCAGGTATAACTGCACTTTGAATTGTAATGTTTACACACACACACACACACACACACACACACACACACACACACACACACACACACACACACACACACACACACACACACACACACACACACACACACTCTCTCATTGCATTTGTCTCTGAGGTTTATGTGTTAGAGTCCTGAACATCTAGCTGCAGCCTGAGATTATTTTTCTTTCTGCTAATTTCTGTAGCACCCCTTTTAGATAATGACTATATGACATGATGTGATATGGTATAAAAAGCTGAGTGTCTTTTGAATAATAAAGGTAAAATGTATGATTATATGTCAGTGAATCTATTTATACAAAAGCTAATTATGCAGTAACTATCAAAAAGTCACATGTAGTTTCATGTATTCCTAGATGTTTTCCAAAGTCCTTGTATCACAAAATACTCCTGAGTACCAACTACTTCAAACCTTAACTGTGTTTTTTTTTTCACAGTGGAATAATTTATACATTTTTATTTATGTATTCTGCAAACAGAATCAAAATTGAGTGCATACATCAAAATTGTTGTGGTTTACCTTTCTGCTGAAGAAAATACTGCCATTAAAAATGAATTTGAACATCATAGCTGATAGAGCATGTCTAGCTATAAGTATGATTCATTACCAGAGTATGTTATCTCACTGTTTATTGCTTTTTCCAGTACACCTTATTTTTCCATATCCAATTAATTGTTTGTAACCCTGTTCATTCCTGAAAATTTGTTTGGGATGTCTTTTAATGTATGACAACCACATGTTAACAGAAGAAATAAAAATCTGTGAATATTTTTATGTTGTACCCAGCGAATCATGTTTAGTTGCACTTTTGTTATTTTTAAAGAAAGATTTGTGTTTGCTAAGGCAATGGCATGTTAACAAATAAAGTATTTTCTCTTACTTTGACTCCTCTCCCTCCAGCAAGGCACGATAGGTTTTAATTTCTCCTTCAAGTTGTTGTTTTACGTTCAGAAGCATCTGATACTCTTCATTCTGGAATTCCATCTGTGCTCGGATATCAGCAAGCTGGCCCTCCAAGATATTGATCTTCATCTGTATATCCTGTATCCTCACTCCATACTGGCTTTCTATGCCTGATAAAGTTGAGTTCAAGGATGCTTTCTAAAATATTATAGTGAAACATCAACTTTAATATTAGGATTAATCAGAAAGCACTTCTGATAGAAGATGAAAGAGTATCTAAGTCACAGGCTAATGCAACAAATAGGAAACAGCTCCAGTACTTATTAATGCCCCCCCCCCATCCAGGCATGTCTAAAGGTCAGTTCCCTGTGCTTTTATCCTATTAACATGGTGAACTTGGGCATCCTGAGGCAATGTAGCAACTGCCTCATGTACACTGACAACCCTCTCCTCTTACTCCCCAACACTCAGACTTGTGAGAGATGCACTTATATATCCAAATTGGAAGCCACACACTCTCCAGCCAAGACTGGAATACTGGTCAAGAGGAGAAGGTCAACACTTGCACCACACCACATGGAACACATAGCCCTCCAGAACAAGCACCAGCATTGCCTTCACATAAAAACACAAACCACACACCCACCTTCGAGGAGGCTCTCAATAAAAATCTAACCAAACAGCAGGGACCTCCAAGGCAGAAACTCACCTGACCACTACAACACATACTAAGCGTGAGACACATAACTCTCCTAAACAGTGTATCACTCAACCAAAGCCCCTGAGGCAAAACAGCATGCCCAACACACTAGTCATAGGTGACTCAATAGTGAGGCACATCGATGCCCCACTCACTAGGTTGAATAAGGAAAAAGTAACAGTCAGCTGCCTGTCAGGTGCCAGGATCCACCACATAACGCACACACTCTGGTCCCTCAACAACAGGTACAAATATGACTCTGTCATTGTACAAGTGGGTGTGAATGATCTGAGATGTACCTCCCTGGACTACATGGAAAGAGACATGGAGGAGCTCTCGGATTATGTAGCCCAGGCAGGTATGACCCTAGCCCTGAGAAGCATCCGACCATCACCCAGAATGATACCACAATACAAGCAGAAAATGACTGAGTTCAACAATTGGCTAAGTTTCTGGTGTCATTCTAAGGGGATCCAGTATCTGTTTGCCTGGGATGACATGACTGACAGAACTCAATGCATTAGAAAAGATGGCCTGCATCTGTCACCCATGGGCTTCCGAATACTGGCCAAGGCTCTTGCCACCCCTATAGTGCCTTTTTAGGCAGTGTTCGAAAGACCAAACTACCACCGTAACAGCTACAAACAAATGCAATTTGAGGGTCATGCTGCTCAGCGCTAGAAGTCTAAATCTCAAAATGCACTCACTTGAAGTACTCCTTAAAATGGAGAACATTGACATTTGTGCTGTAATAGACACCTGGTTCATGGCACCAGAAATCACCCCTGCACTACCAGGCTACAACTCATTCCACACCTTTCGGCCCCAGAACTTGGACCGAAGCTCCAAAGGTGGTGGTGTTTCCATATCCATAAAGGATGCTCACACCTCCAGACTGGTAGCCCGACATAACGCATCTGAGATACTTTAGATGCAGCTACCATTGGGTAAGGCATCGATTCAAGTCATAGCCTGCTATAGGTCCCCAACCATGTCCCAAAATTCACACTCCACATTCCTAAGCACCCTGGAGAATATTAGGATCCAACCGAGCACTCTCATACTGGGTGACTTCAACTACCCCTCCATTAACTGAGAAAACTACTCATGTATTACACGTGCCCAATGCTTTCTGGAATTCATTAATTCCAATGCCCTGGACCAGTTTGTTCTTAACCCACTAGAGGTAGCAACATCTTTGACCTGGTCATTACTAACATGGGCGACTGTTGCTGTACACCAATAGTCAACTCCTTCCTGGTTAGATCCAATCACAAGCTAATCACCTTGGAAATCCACATCCCTCCTACCCACCCCCCCCCAACAAAGGCAACCACCATGAAAAACTTCACCAAAGCTAACTTTGGGCTACTAAAAACAGAGGTGGCTAACTTCACGGCACACATGCACATGAAGAATAGTTGCATGACTGCCAAATCATACACCAATGCACTGTATGAACACATACACAAATGCATGGATCTCGCCATACCAAATAGAACTAAAACGCTCTCCTTAAAAAAAAAGGAAGCCAATCTGGTGGTCCCCTGCCATAAACAAACTCTACAACAGAAGGAGGAAACTGATGTGGAATAAGGTGAAGTCCCAAGACTGAAAAAACTCCCTTATCAGCCTCAACAAAAGGTTAAGATCCCTCATCAAATCCTCTAAAGCTAGCTATGAAAACAGAATTGCAGCAGATAGTAAAGACAACCACAATGCCTTCTATAGTTATATAAAGAATCTCCATGGCAATACCCAGATTTGCTCTGAGCTACTGCACAATGGTACCTCCTATACTGAGCCAACAGATATTGCAAATATACTGGCGGACAGATTCAGTCCTAACTTTACCCCTCTCAACCCCCCCAAGGATCAATCACAATACCAGTAAATTACCAGGTACCCAGTATTACTGTTGCACATGTTAAAACAACACTATCTAAGGCCAAGAATACAGCTTCTATGGGATCTGACAGTATCCCTGGCTGTGTTCTACATGAACTACAGAGTGAACTGGTACCTCACCTGTGTGCCCTGTTCAATCACAGCCTCTCCTCAGGCATTGTCCCTACCAAATGGTGCACTGCTGCAATCATCCCTCTCCACAAAGGAGGAGTGACTACAGACCCCGGTAACTATCGCCCCATTAGCCTGATGGCTCTGATACGTAAAGCTATGGAACGTGTCATCATGGACCTAATAAATAAGGATATAGGGAATCTCCAACCTCTGGATCCTACACAATTTGCTTTTGTGAAGGGTAGATCATGCCTGCTCAACTTCATTGACTTATTTGAGTCAGTTACTAGAGCTGCAGATGAAGGTAAGATGGTTCATACAGCCTGCCTTGATCTGGCCAAGGCCTTTGATACCATTCCCCACTCAGGAATCATAGAAAAACTTACTAAGTTAGGCATCAACCCCTATATCACTAGGTGGGTTGCAAACTGAATCACAGATAGAACCCACAGTGTAAAAGTAGCTGACTCCAAGTCAGCCTGCCGACCAGTCATGAATGGTGTCCCACAGGGTTTGGTCCTGGGTCCTCTCCTGTTTGGTATCTACTTCTCTGAAGTCCAGGCCAACATGAAGGGACTCTGGTTGACAAAGTTCCCAGATGATTGCAAGTTGGGAGCTATTATTAACTCCCCAAGTAATGTTGACATACATACAGAAAGGCCTCAATGAGTTCAACGACTGGTGTCAGAACCATGGCCTTAAGCTCAATTCCAAAAAATGTGTCTTCATTCCCCTTTGGGAAAATCCTGGTTCCCTTGAATTACCACATTGATGGTAGTCCATTGAACACAAAAGGCATTATAAGAGATCTGGGAAAACAAGTTGGCAGCAACCTCTCTTTTGACCACAACATTGTCACTGTGGTCAAAAAGTTCTTCTATGTGGCACATATCATTACTAAGTTTTACTTTAAGTACTAATTTTCCAGGAAGAAAGAGGTCATTGTCTTCCTCTACTCTTCCCTTATTAGGTCAATCATTGAGTACAATCCCCATTTGGTATGTACCTCACTAAACACCTGCAACAACTGGAGATGATGCAAATGTACCTCACAAAGAGGATCTTAGGCCTTAAACACTTGTCCTATATGGACAGACTCAAAAAACGCCAACTATTCTCTGTCTCATATCGCCTGCTTAGAGGCGATCTCTGCTTGACTTACAAAGCCATGCCTGACTCAGCTCTGTTAGAAATGCTACATCTAAAGAAATCCAAATCCCTCCACACCACATGCTCCAGAACCCTCAACCTTATTACCACAATCAACAGAACATGCTGGAGGGACAGGTTGATAACCCAGAGACTGCCCATGCTATGGAATAGACTTCCCATACATGTCAAGCAGAGCACCTCACGGTTCCTCTTCAAGAGAAATCTTGATGAGTGGATGGAAAATAGAAGATTCACCCCAGGGATCACTCCAGTGGCTCTACTTGACAGAGGCACTAGGAACTAAGGTTGGGTAGCACAATGCCAGGGTAATCCTATGGGCTAGGCTTGTAAAGGCTCCAGGGCCATTAGCCTAGTCACACCTATGAACATAGCAATAACCTAAATATGTGTGTGTGTGTGTGTGTGTGTGTGTGTGTGTGTGTGTGTGTGTGTGTGTGTGTGTGTGCGCGCGCGCGTGTATCAACTAAAAAAACAGAATATAAAAAGTTTCATTAAGACTTCAAAAATAATGCTGTTTTGAAAGTTTCTTCACCTTTTATGAGATGGGTTAGAAGAGATTAGAAACTTAAAGTCATTCATTTATTCTTTAAACACCCTATTTAATTTGAAAATATTGTAAATTAAAATGTATGCAATTTTCTCTAACAGATTTCACTGAGAACTACACCAACACTAGTTGTCAACTGTGCCCTGAGCTATTTTCATTAAAAATTGGGCTTGACTGTTCAGTGAGTGGGAATAGTTTCCTCAAAATCAAATAGGAAAATAATTTGTTACTGAAAGACATGGCGTTTGCACTATATGTAGTGCAGAATTTTCAGGAGCAACTCCAACAGTATTCATAGGTATGAAACACCAACCAAATATTCCAAGATGGATCATAAGGCAGACCAGAGGTCTACCACTGCTGCTTGAATTAATAAAATTGAGTTCAATGAGCCAAAATAATAATAGTATAAAATAATAATAATAGTAACTGAATACAATTATGTTTTTCACAAAACAGGATACATAGAATTATTCACTGTAACAATCCACATATTGCATACAACACTACATGTGCTCTGTAACCCCAACCCAAAACCTAACCATAACCGTTATGAAACCAAAACCAAATTCCTAATCAAAGGAACAAACTCTAGCTATAACCCTAAAGTCACTGATTACTATATGTATTATAACAGTCATATGCGACCTTTATTGTTGCACAAAACTTTTCTTTGTTAAAAGCTGTAACCTGAGGATTATGCAATTATTCTCCAATTTATTTATTTCTCGTGCTACATTATATACATTTGCTTGTTATTTTCAGTATACACTTGTTCTTTTTTTAACTTTTTTTAACATGGGCCTGAGCCTAATATTGGTATGTGTGGACCAGTGTTCTACTCCATTTAATAAATACATATATGCGTAAACAAAATCCCTATTGTTTGATGAAAAAAAAGAATTGCAGGCAAAATATACAACAGGTAGGTAATTTTATTACCAGTCTAGTGCTTTTGTCCTGAACCTCTGAAAGGACTACTTCAGAATAATTTCAAACTAAAAGCTGACCTTTCTTATAAGGTAACAGTAAGACTACATGACACAATCACCTGAGCAGAATCAATTGACTTATTCAAATTTGCAAATTATACAAAACATATAGATCAATGTAAATTGATATATATCTATATAAATATATATATATATATATATATATATATATATATATATATATATATATATATATATATATACACACACACACACACACACACACACACACACACACACACACACACACACACACACACACACACACACACACACACACACACACACACACATGCCCATATATATATATATATATATATATATATATATATATATATATATATATATATATATATATATATATATATATATATATATATATATATATATACATACATATATATATATATGTGTGTGTGTGTGTGTGTATATATATATATATATATATATATATATATATATATATATATATATATATATATATATATATATATATGTGTGTGTGTGTGTGTGTGTGTGTGTGTGTGTGTATATATATATATATATATATATATATATATATATATATATGTGTGTGTGTGTGTGTGTGTGTGTGTGTATATATGTGTGTGTGTGTGTGTGTGTGTGTGTGTGTGTGTGTGTGTGTATATATATATATATATATATATATATATATATATGTGTGTGTGTGTGTGTGTGTGTGTGTGTATATATATATATATATATATATATATATATATATATATATGTGTGTGTGTGTGTGTGTGTGTGTGTGTGTATATATATATATATATATATATATATATATGTGTGTGTGTGTGTGTGTGTGTGTGTGTGTGTGTGTGTGTGTGTGTGTGTGTGTGTGTGTGTATATCTTTAATTTTAACATTATCTCATTATCTCCATGTCATTTTCCTAGATAACAAAAACATTTGATGTTAAAAGTACAATTTAAGCTTGGTAACCTATATGTATGTTCCCTTCAGATGATGAAAGTTTCAAAACTTCATGTCCCCTTCAGATGATCAAAGTTTCAAAACTTCAGACATCATATGGCTGAGAACCAGATGATCGAAGTTTTGAAATTTCAAACATTCTGAATGGAGATCACTGCACAGTGCAGAATGGAAGTTTACCATTTTTGTCACTGTAGTGTGATCTCGGAGTTGGTATATTTAATTAGCAGGGAGTGTGAGGGGTGCAGGGGGGCTTGCCCCACTGCAAAAATGTAAAAGAAAACTTTTTTTTTTGCTCTCCGAAGTTTGAAACTTCGATCATCTGAAGTAGACCTATGTAAACACAAATGCCACCTAGTTTTTTTTTCAATTTCCAGCATATTTTTAAAATCGCCTTCCTCAAGTCAACAAGCTCATGATCCAGACCTGAAAAATAAAATTTGCTACATTCTAAACAAGTGTTTGTGTGCTCATAAAGAGCATTATTTTCATTAATTTTGACTGCATAACAGTGCTCTTTTATCTTCTTGGAAGGTTTTTCTGTGGCCATCCAATCTTGAAAACCTGTACAAATGGAGCACACTGCAACATAAACTGTTCGAGAAGAATTGAATATAAAATGAGGAAATACAGAAATAGTTTTATTGAAGTGTATTATATCTATCTAAGGTCTGTCTAACACAAACCTACAGGTGCTGCATAGACTACACACCATTTTGTTTGCTTTGTTAAGGGCTTAACGTTAGTAGTTGCATTCTTCTGTAAAACATTTTTAAGATTTCTATTCAGTGCAATATCCACACATTGTAAACCAAAATGAGATAAAGTGGTATGTCCGAAAAAGTTCCAGGTCTTCTCCACTTGTCAATGTCTATTTAAACTAGGCATTCACTACATTCAAAATATCAAATAAAATAAAATAAAAAGAAAGGACATTATGTGCAATTCAGCATACACTTCTTCAGAACCTAGTGTACCTACAAAGGAAACAGCCTTATCTAGGTCAAAGTGCAAAGTGCAAAAAGCAAATTGCAAAATAATCATTTAGTAAATTAAAATATAGATATAACAGCCGTGTGTTCCATCATACAACTTTGTACATGTATAAATTGCCAAATGTATGAGAGTATAAAATATTCAACAAAAATACTGTTTAAAAACACTCCACAAAAATGTAAACAATTAATTGATAAACCACCTGAACATAAATTAGTCAAGAATAAACAAGTAGATTAAATCAATAAATAAATACAAGTAAGTACCTTCACTAAAAACTCATCAAAAATATATTAAAAATTCCATAATAAACAACCCAATCATGCGTACATCCTGTATAAGTAAATAAATATAAAAGCGGACCTCGAACAACTATATCAAACATGCTCGTTCCCTGACTATAACTAATATATGTGCACCAATACAAATAAATATTTGCATATAAATACATATAGAGAGAGATAATCAAAAAGAACATGTGTTTCATAATTTAGCTGCTCTTATATATAGAGCATGCTTTAGTGAAACAGTCTTGTTGAAACCAGGGGTATTGTGGGATTCAACAGCCACTGCCATCTAAGTTCTTCGTATTGGAGATCATTCTTACTGTGTTCACCTCTTGGAGACTTGTGGACTCTCTCCAGTACAAACATAAAAATCTTTTAAAACTTCTTCATGGTTGAGAGTGTTTAAACAAAGCATTATTCATGTTTTTGTTTTTGATATCTCTAAGAGGTTCATAAATATGTACACATAATTGCTTTTCATGTCCATGCATATGCATGCATTTCAGGTAAAATTATTTGAAAAAAAAAGGCTTGACCAAATTGTTCAGAATTAAGTTGTCAATGAAAACATCAGATTACAAAACTAGATGTGCACTTTTCCTCTTTGGGCTGTGTTCTAAAGGATGCAGTGACTATTTTTTTCTGTTTGGACTAAGTCAAACAGACTATTTGTATTATAAGGTGCAAGGAATCAATATGAACTATGGCAGCATGTCCTATATAAGGAGGGATACTAGCATGGAAAGCAAATCACTGCCAAAACAGTGAATATTGCAGGCCTGTAAATGCCATTCTTTCCAGCAAGAAGCAGAATTGAGTCAAAGTTCCTGTATCAGTGTTGTGATTTGTGGTGGTAGGGTCATGGTGGACATAATAATCATGAGAAAGAACCACACACGATGGAATAATGTGGGTTTATTGAGATGTCATGGTGGAAATGAATGGCCTATGAATAAAGACTGACAGATTGTGATTGTGCTGCTAGAGATTTGGTTTTGACTAGCAACACTAGAATTGGAAGGTCAGTGTGGAATGGTTAGGAGGACTGAGGCTGGCAGATCAAGGCATTTAAACAACATTTACCAACCAAGACATGAACAGGGTTTTCTGTGGCACATCTGTCTTTCTGACTGTCTGTCTGCTTGTCTATTTGGCTAAATATGTACATATCTATCTATCTATCTATCTATCTATCTATCTATCTATCTATCTATCTATCTTCTTTCTGAATCAATAGTCAAGAGGTGAAAAGTATGATTATTAGCCATAGAGTTTAGGTGTTTTTTTTTATTTGTCCTTGTGTGACATTTACCACCACTCATTATGTGTAAGCAAATACATACTCCAACCTATCAGAATAACGTACCCTTCCCCAAATAAAAAAAAATGTCACCCCCTGCACACAGAGACTCTCTCTTGGGCAAAATAGTTGTGTCAGATATGGGTTGGTAAACTATTATGTGAAGCTGGTACTTAATCCAACTATAGCAATGACAGTCATGGTTTTATTGTTTAGTTGCTTTGTGAAGTCTGATATTTCTTGACCTATTGAATTTTAGCACTCCTGGTCTATTTGACCACCACAATGAAACTGTGGTGTACATGTTGCATAAGGAAAAGATTTTGTAGGTTTTGAGATACCAATGTATTTAGGAAATGCGAGAGTTATTACTGTGTCATAAAATATTATTATATCATGAGCAACACCTGTCAGCTTCTGATTTATGAATTGTAACCAGCTTAAACCTACATCATGGTATTGGTAGAGTTAGTGTACTACAAAAATCAAAGCTAAATCTGCTTTTCCAGTTTGTGAATGTTTTTTCCTTGTCTGTGAAGACTATCACAGGTCAAGTGCCATACATAGAAACATCAGGTTGCATCAGATAGGAGATTCACCTGCACCATAAGAGATGCTATTGCTGCTACAGAGTTTCTGACCATGCAATGGAGGAGATTTCATTGGGTGACAGATCTAATATATTAGCAGGGAAGGGGCAACTCCGAACTGAGAAAGATAGCACCATTGCATTGTATATCTGCTGGTCCATGGGTGGCCATATTTGGACCACACAGTATTCCAATGATCTTCTCTTTATGAATAGCACACAATTGAGTAGGATGTTGTTTGCATAGACACTATGTGCAAGGAATACAATCCTAACAGTGTGGAGCAAGACTGCCTTTGTGGTGGTCTTGCTTCATTATATTTACATATTTTTGAATTATTTTAGGTTTTTGGTATGTGAACCAGCCCTTCTCAACTGTACCTCAAAGATTTCAAATAATGACATTCTTAAAAGGATCATCATAAGTAGTGAACACTGTCAGACCTCTACAATAACACACGAGTACTAAGATGACACCATTGCATCTGTTCAGTTGGGGGTCTTTCTTCAGTAAGCATTTAAGCTATTTACTGGCAATGGGAGAAAAAACATAGTTTTTAAGATCATAACAGGCATTACATGATCAGCAGAATAGAATGCTTTAAATATGGACCAATAATTTAGCCATGGCCCTGTTAGTATACATGGTATTCATTAGGGCATTATTAGTACCGTGTTTAGGTCAAAAAGCATGTTATGTATTTGAGATAAGGACATAGCTGCCCAAAATGTTAAAGTAATTCTGAATGAATTCATTTTTTATAATGTTTAATAAAGGAGATAGAACAGCAATCGTATGATAATTGTTTTATGCAGTTAAGATTCCCTTTGTTTTTCCAGAGTAAAATAAGTGCCTTTTTGATGCTAGGAATAAGTCCTTCCTTAAAAGATTTGCTAACTAATGCTGGTCGGTGTTTAAAATGAAGGAGTAGTAGTCTTTAATTTGTTTTGATAAAGTCTTGTGTTATATTAGAATGAAGGTGCTAAACAGTTTTATAATAAAGTACCAGTTTCCAGTCAGTGTTTTCTGATGTATTTGTTGTGGTTTTAAACCATCTGACAACATGAGAAGTATTTTACTTTTAATGCTGAAACAGGATAAACAACATTACTTGCAGTAATTCTGAAGTGGTCACAGAATTCCTGACAATGATTAGGTTTCAATGTATGGAGGAGGATGCACACTAAACCAGATGCACCTGCATGCAGGTTGAAGGTATGACAGTTATACTGTGAAAAAGCATAACAGTCCTTTAATCAGTTACCAGGGTCATATGTACTATATGATGAAAAACATCTGCAAACTGAATAGTGATCTCAGCATCTATTAGGTGAGAAAAAGGCAAATATTCTTTTTTCAGGATGAAGTACATTTTATGTATTATTAAATAACATTTTGGATTGTTAGTTAATGATCTCTTCAAAACATTATGAGCTTGACGTGGTGTAAACATTTGCCAGATTTTAAGTCTAAAATGACTTCTGCATGAGAGGGTCTCTGTTGTTGGAAATAACACTGAAGTGAAAAGATGAAAAGCGATTTTAAGTGGCAGCTAGTAAATTGTGTTCCATTTTATAGAGCACAGAACTTAACTGATGCATTTAACATCAAAGCTCACTGTAGCCTTGCAGTAGCAAAAACCTTTTCTATCCTGCATGACCCTACATAATAAACCTAGGCAGACAGTAAGTAAAAGATGCAGGCATGATGTCTATGGTTTTGATGGTGCTCAGCACATTTGAGAGTATACAAAGGAGTGTATTGTCACAGCAGAGTGGTCTTGCCTACTGTTTTGGCTCATTTTACTAACCACTTCCATACAGCTATAAAGACAGATTGGTAAAATCCTCCAGTCATGGTTTCTAATCAATAGTTAGATTGCTCATAAGAATGAGTTAGTTATTTGTACCGAATGTGAGCCACAACATGCTCACCTGTGCACTGATTTATGTGCCTTGGAGAACTGCATATGGGTGATACAATAGCACAGTGACTAGCACTGTTGCATCACAACAAGAGGGTGTTTGGTTTGATTGTTGGGTACTTCCTTGTAGATTTTGTATGACCCCCCCCCCCTGCATTTTTTCTTAGTAATCTAATTTAATCTGACATCCTAGATATGTTGAAGATGGGCTGGTGATTCTAAATTGTCCACACATATATGAAGAACATGTGTCTGTGTGTGTCTGCGTGTGTGTGTGTGTGTGTGGGGGGGGGGGTACAGCAGAAAGGCTTGGCAATGATTCATTCTCTATTTGCCTAATTAACCTTGTGGTTGGCAGATGATATTCATGGGGTCACTATAGTAATTGGATGTGTCTCAACAATATTGGATGGAGGCTATATGGATAGACTGCTAAGAAGATTCTCTTGTTATACTTTGTCCCAAAACTATGAAATATTTTCTACCACTTCCAATAGTCAATCCTATAGACATTTCTTCTTATAGTAAAATAGCATTTATCATCCTTTGTGTACAATTTTTTTTTCTTCTTCCAGAATTATTGTCATGTGCTCATATCTCGTTTGGGATGTTTACCCTAAAAGAAAGCACTTTTTTTTAATAGTCTTCAGTACTAGGTACTACAATGAGTATCTTATGTCTTCTGCAAAAGAGTCACTGCAATACAAAAAGGCTTCCTGGAGGATCTGGCACACACTGGTTCACTTTTCAGCAAACCACAATCCTAGAAACCTCTCACACTCATGGTGAAGACTAAACTCCTCACACAATCATTTTTACTTAATATATCCAACTCCAAAGATGTACAGCCTTGGAGTAAGTTATCATGGTAGCTATTTTAAGATGGTTCAATAGAACTGCCTAGCAACATCTTGGTTCACTGCAAGTGACCTGATGGAATAATTAAATACATTTTTGGAATGTGCACTGTGATATTTGTGTTGTTTGATACCCCCCACAATAAATTTGCACATAATGACTGCAATGTAAATTGCAGCATTTATACTTTTTTAAAATGACTTTGTATTTACCTGCATCTGTTTTGTAAATGCTGCTTCAAACATGTTAATGATTTCTCAGTCACAGAAAAAGCAAAACATAATACTGCTTCAGACAATTTTTATACATGCTATCATTCTGATACAAATCTTGTAATAGCTTTCCATATGCTTTCAAGTCCGCTTAGTGTAATGGGATTGTTATAATGTGGTTTGCTAAAAAAGTAACTGAGTCAAACTTACTAAGAAATCAATTGATTACTTTCATGTGGAAATCCTTTACTGTCATATAAATGACACATTCTTTGGAAATTAAGTCATACCAAGTATAATTATTTTTCTTAAACTATTGATTATAATCTAATATTTTGTATATCATACAACAATATTGAAATACATAAAATAAAATACAAATTCTAAAGATATTTTATACCACTATACTGTTTGTCAGTGGTGTCTTAATAACATTCGGTGCAGCGCTTTCAAATCAAAGAGATCACTTTTGAATAATTGCTGTTCACTAGCAGTAAGGTAAACACACATATGAGGGAATGTTCAACAGTTAGACTGCATTACCGTAATCCTGTAGATACACTATCTGATTCACCTTATTCCTTGATCACCTTATTCCTGGAAGACAGGTTTAATAGCTTTACAGTGTTCCTTTTGTCCTTTTCATACTTTGTTCTGGAAACTTCAATAACTTACAGATATACTTTCCCTCAATACAGACAAAGAAATGTGCTCAATAAGATTTCAGATGATTTACAGACACTTAAAGAATCTGTTGCACTACATATTAAACCAAAGTAAGACCGATACTTTCTGAATGCAAGTCTATCATTTAACATTGACAAGTACTTGTTAGGAATCAAATGAGATAAATAAAAGTGACTCATCTCATCACGCTTCACACAGCTTACCTTGGCTAACACTGTTTGGAGTTCAATTTCCAGTGACTGGATAGAACGTTTCAGATCTGAAATCTCTGACGTGTGGGATACCAGCGATTCCTGAGCTTCTCCAGATTTAACTGTTACCTCTTTAGCCTAAAAACATAGGAGCATTAATTTAAGCTGCAGGCTTATGTGTAACATAGTTATAGATATCACAGCAATATCTAAAATATGCAAAACTTTTCATATTTGTTTTTAATACTGTGTAACATTATTACAATTAATTATTTGAGTTTTATAACATTTGTTTTAATAAATGATGATGTTTCAGGTAAACATTTTAGCATAAACTAACATAAAACAGCTCAACTGTTTCAACAAGTCACTTACCATAATGAAGACATTTATTTATTTATATAATTTTTACTGGATTATGCCTACTGAACATAACCTACTTACAAAATGAACCTGGGGGGGGGGGTTCCCAAATAAAATAACAGTGACCGGCATAAAACAACTGCATAGAATACATGTAATTTTGGGTGGTACAATAATAAAAGCCATGGGTAGAAGGGCCCCTATTGGTCAAGGAAAAAAATGGGTTCGAGATTATCAGGATTGTGGTGGGAGCTGATGTTCTGCAAGTAGTGAGGCAAAACATATTAAATTTAAAATCTTATAGGATTTTGGATTAACAATATTAAGCAAATCTAATACAGATCTTATTGCATATGTGAATCAGGTGATGGTGTAACATCAGCTATGCCATTCTGCATGGTGAACCCTCTATGGCCATTGCTGTTTATTTCCTATGTTTTATAGGTGCAAATCATATTATATCTTAGGTCCATATTACTGTATAATTTAATAACTGGGTAATGGAATGCAATTTAGTTTTACAGAAAGGTTCATAGGATTTACTGGCAAGCCTTCAAGAAGCATGATTGATGTAATCCCACAGTAATAGTTACTACTTCCTATATAAATAACAAGAATATTTTTAAGGAAATTCATAATTGCAAGTGAAACCTTATTTCCTATATAAATAACAAGAATATGTTTAAGGAAATTCATAATTGCAAGTGAAATCTTATTCTATAATTTAGGAAGGTGTCATTTAATGTATCTGTCACTTTTTTATATTATTGATACTTTTGTTCAGTATTAGGGTCCCATGTCTATGGTTGGCGCACCCAGTGGTGCATTCCAGGTAGACTTTCAAATTGATCCATATCAGACTTTGCCTTGTAGATCAAACAAAATTTACCTGCTAATAACTGCAAGAAAAATAATAACATGACAGTTCCTGATTTTTTTCTGAATAATTCAACCTCTACAACACTGACTTTTCTAGCATTGTTGTACCATGGCTTGTTAAAAACATAACCTTGTATTCAGCAATGTGTTAGATCAGTGAGGCTATAAAGCAATACAGTGATCTTTGTGGAGTGACTGGACATGCCATTTAGGTTTAGATGGGCTACAGTGTACTGTTTTGTGAGACTAGTTGGTACATACTGGTGAAAACCTGATTTTTTTCTCCCTAGATCTTTACGATGGTGTTACCTTTTTATGATCTCATCACTTATTTATTTAAACATGGTTAATGTTCTTTTTTTAACTAAATATCACACTGCAACAGTTATGGACATTAAAGGTGATATTACTTCTGTACCAGTTCTATATTTTTACAACATCCTGAACTTTGGCATCTTTTACTGAAGTAATTATGTTAACAAGCTTTGTAGTTGTCTGCATATCTGGTTACCTTTCGCTCATTTCTCACTTTTATATCTAGAAGAATAATTTAAAATTAAGTGGACCCAGTACTGATAATAAGTATTTTTTAAACATTTTATTTTGCATTTTTCGATCTTTTGAGCTTTTCGACTACTGTTTGTGCCTATATTACTGTTTTATTACCTGATTTTCCTGTTTTTCTGTGCTTAAATTGTTGATTGCACTTGTTGGCTAAAGTTTTGCTTAAAAGTAACAAACAGGCTAATACACTCAAGTGTACCAGCCTTTGATAGCAATTTAGTCGAATACCAAAGCATTTACTGTATTTTTTCTGTCTGCAAAAAAACTAAAAAAAAAAAAAATACTTCTCCTTTCCTAAACTTTCCTAGCTAGTTGTTCCAGTGATCAGATTTTGCTGATCCCTGGGCTTTGTATTTGGTTCCTGTTTCCTCCATTTTCTTGTGTGGCCAGAGGTAGTTTCTTTACTCACCAATGGGAGTGGAGAGTACTGAGCTGCTTGTTTGTCCTCAGAGGAGTGGTTAGAGACAGCAACTAGTAATTCGTTGGCCATTTTGGGTCATTTCCTGTTTTTCCAGCCCCCTGCTATAAAGCACGCGTTAGCGCGGAGTTGCCACTGTTGCACACAAGAGCAGCGGCAGTTTAACAAGGTTAAACTATTCGGGCTACCTAAATTCCACTCTTCAAATTTTCCCTTAAAACTACCTTCCTCGAACTGTACTGCTGATCTAACCAGCGTATCCTATAACTAAAAAGTTCATCTCTACTTGATTCCCAAGTAGACTATTCTCTATCTGTAAAGCCTAGCACTTGCTCCTACAGTACTTGCACCTTGATAAAGCACTATTATTATAGATAGTACCCCACCAGCCTAGAACCCACATCCCCCGGAGTCTTTTGTAAGTTTTTTATCTATTACTTCTAGCATGTCGAGGGATCAGTTGCTAGTGTCCTCTCCTGCTCAACTGATGAACCTGGGAATATTGAGGCAATGTTACAATTGCCTCATGTACACAGACAATCCTCTCCTTCTCCCACAAAACACAAATACATGCAAGAGATGCAACTATACAGCCAAACTGGAGGCTGAGCTCTCTCAACATAGGACTGGCAAGACCAGACAGGAGGAGAAGGTAACCACACACACTACATACCCAGTCACACATAGTACCATCACAACTTCAAATCATACACATAATCACACAAAGACATACTCGGAGGCTCTGATCAAAAATCTACCAAAACAGCAGAGGCCACCAAAGCAGACACCCAAACAACTACCACCTCAGGACCCAACACATGCAACACATAGACCACACAGTCAGAGTGTCAAACAGTCACAGCCCTTAAGGCCAAACACAATGCCAGACACACTCGGCATTGGTGACTCCATAGTCAGACACACTGACATCCCGCTCACCAGACTGAGTAAGGAGAAGGTCACAGTAAGCTGCCTGTCGGGCACTAGAATCCGCCACATAACGCAAGCACTCAGGTCTTTCAACAGCAGGTACAAGTACGACTCAGTCATTGTCCACGCTGGTGTCAATGACCTGAGACGTACCTCCTTGGACTACATGAAAAGAGACATTGAGGAGCTCTCCAATTATGTAGCCCAGGCAGGTATGACTCTGACCTTGAGCAGTATCCTACCTTCACCTAGAATGATGCCACAATACAGTGATGAGATGATCAGCTTTAATAATTGGCTTAAATTCTGGTGTCATTCAAAGGGGATCCAATGTCTGTCTGCCTGGGATGACATGCTGGACAAGCCACGCTGCTTCGCAAGGGACGGCTTGCACCTGTCACCCCTGGGCTTCCGGATATTGGCAAAGGCTCCTGCCACCCCCATAGTGCCTTTTTTAGGCAAGGCTCAAATTCTAAACCTACCACCCTAGAACACAAAAAGGAAAAAAACTAAGGGTAATGCTGCTCAATGCCAGAAGTCTCAATCTCAAGATGCACGCACTCGAGGCCCTTCTCAGTATGGAGAACATCGATGTCTGTGCTGTGACAGAAACCTGGTTCAAGGCTCCTGAGAGCACCCCAGCACTATCAGGTTTCACCTCATATCATGCGTTCCGGCCCCAAAATCCGGACAACACCAAGAAAGGAGGGGGGGTGTCCATATTCATAAAGGACACACACACCTCAAGGTTGGTGGCAATGCACGATGCATCGGAGACCATCCAGGTTCAATTAACCATAGGCAAGACTGCTCTGCAATTTGTAGCATGTTACAGGCCACCCTCTCAAACTCAGGAACCTCACATGGCCTTCCTGAAAACACTGGAGGGAATAAATGTATCTCCAAACACCATCATACTAGGTGACTTCAACTACCCTAATATAGACTGGGAACACTACTCAAGCCCAAACACTCTAGCCCAAAGGTTCCTGGAGTTCATAAACTCAAATGCCATGGAACAACTAGTCACCATCCCCACAAGAGGAGAAAACATACTTGATCTCATCATCACGAACATGGGATCACAATGTTCAACACCGGAAGTATACCCCTCACTGGTGAGATCAGATCATAAACTAATCTCGCTGGGGGTCCTCATCCCGCCCCCACCTGAAATAAAAAAGACCACAGTGAAAAACTTCTCAAAAGCCGACTTCACACTTCTAAAAACTAGTGTGGTCTCCTTTAAGGCCCCTGAGCCACTGGTAAACATTACTCAAACCGCTGAATCACTTACAAATGCCTTCTACCAGCACCTACAGGACTGCATGGATCAGGCAATCCCAAACAAAACTAAGACTCTTTGTACCAAAGGCAAGCGTCCAGTCTGGTGTACCCCAGCCATAAATAAGCTCTACAACAAAAGGAGGAAGCTACTACAAGATAGAACAAAATCCTTGAAAGGTAAGACACCTTTGATCATTATAAGTAAAAAACTAAGAGCTCTCATAAAATCATCCAAGGCAAATTTTGAGAGAAAAATCGCCAAGGACTCAAAAGACAATCATAAGGCCTTCTTTAGCTATGTTAGAAACCTAGGAGGAAACTCCCAGATATGCTCAGAATTAGTTCAAAATGATGTGAAGATTACTGAACCTACACACATTGCCAACATACTGGCTGACAGGTTCAGTGCAAACTTCTCCCCAAAAGGAGAGATATCTATACCAGAGGATTGTAGCCCCCAAACATCTCCAACGCCCAGGTGAGAACTGCTCTCTCCAAAGCAAAAAACACAGCATCCATGGGACCGGATGGTGTCCCCAGCTGTGTGCTCCACGAACTCAATGAGGAATTAAACCCGCAGTTAGGACAGCTGTTTAATCTTAGCCTCACCTCAGGATACGTACCCAAGGAGTGGCGCACGGCGACTGTGGTCCCACTTCACAAGGGCGGTGCCTCCACTGACCCTGGAAATTACCGTCCCATTAGCTTGACAAGCCTTATCTGCAAAGCCATGGAGAGGATCATAATGGAACTCATAAATAAAGACATAGGGAACTTGCAGACTTTGGATCCAACCCAGTTTGGCTTTGTCAAAGGCAGATCATGCCTTTTAAACTTGGTTGACTTTTCCGAAACAGTCACCAGGGCCATTGATGAGGGTAAGGCAGTCCATACAGCCTACCTCAACCTGGAAAAGGCCTTTGACACAATACCCCACTCAGGTATCATCGAAAAACTCATCAGCTTGAATGTAAACCCATACATCACAAGATGGGTTGCAAACTGGCTAAGTGACAGAACCCACAGGGTCAGAGTTGCTGGCGCCATGTCAGACTCAAAGCCTGTCACAAGTGGTGTCCCACAGGGCTCAGTCCTGGGACCACTCTTGTTCGGCATCTACTTTTCTGAAGTACAAGCAAACACAGGAGGGTTATGGCTAACAAAGTTTGCAGATGACTGCAAACTGGGCGCCATAGTCGAAAACACATCTGACACAGATATCCTTCAGAAGGGCCTCACAGAAACGGATAACTGGTGCCAGAGCCATGGCCTAAAGTTAAACGCCAAGAAATGCATAGTCATACCCTTCGGGAAAAACAAAGTTACCCCTAGCTACCATATAGGTGGCAATCCAGTGAGCACAGAAGAAGTCATCAGGGATCTGGGGAACCAGGTTGACAGTAACCTTTCATTTGGCACTCATGTTGCCAAAGTAGTTAGGAAAACCTTCTACATTGCCCACCTGATCATGAAGGGACTCACATCTAGATCAAGGGAGGTCATCATCCCCCTGTACTCATCACTCATTAGACCTATGATTGAGTACAATGCCCTATTCAGAATGTATCTGACCCGACACCTGCAGCAGCTGGAAAGGCCCCAAAAGTTCCTCACCAAAAGGATAAAGGGTCTCAAAAATATGTCTTATGCTGCCCGACTGAAAGAACTCCAGCTCTATTCAGTCGCATACCGCTTGCTCAGAGGTGACCTGTGCCTGACATATAAGGCCATGTCAAACCCAGATTTGATGAATATGCTTCACTTCAAAAAATCTAGATCCCTCAGAACCACAAGGGCGGGAGACTTAAACCTTGACACGGTTATTAATAGAACGTGCTGGAGGGACAGATTCATCACCCAGAGACTCCCTATGCTGTGGAACAAAATCCCGGTACATGTGAGGCAGAGCACCTCGCTGGCCTTGTTCAAGAGGAATCTTGACCAATGGATGGGAGATCGCAGATATACCCCAGGGATTACTTCAGTGTCACTGCTTGACAGAGGCACAGCAAAATAATAGGCATAGTTTTCTTCAAACTAAAGGGGTGGCGAAAGTCACATAACTATGGGCTAGGCTTATAAATGCCCTTGGGCAGATAGCCTAGTATGAACCTATGAACCTATGAACACCGAGCAGGATAGACAGGCAATCCCCAACACTGATGTGTTATAGCCTGTCTTTCTTTACTCACTAATTTACATGCAGCTTGATGTTTAATGCTTTTACTTTGTCAGTTATTGCCTTATGTCGAATAGTGTCAAACATTTCAGCAAGGTCATGATAAGCAGTATGCACTGTCAGCCTTTTATCGAGTGTTTCTATTGCCACTTCAAAGAATCCTATGACATTCAAAAAGCAAGATCTCCCTTTGACATGCAGTGTAACATTTTTAACAGAAGTAGGTCCCTATGTCAGTTAGCTTCTTTATGACTCAGTATAATTTTACATAAAATATAGGTCAGGCCAATGGATCTACAATTATTTCATGCTGATGTGATCCCCACCCACCCTCTTTGTGACTTGTGAATGACTGCAGTCTGTCCCCACACATCAAGGATGGCCCTCATACCATCATTTTGCATAACAAATACATGTAATGTTAAGTTTTCCTCAGTTCTGTGTTAGAAACTACCAGGTGTTTTGTCCGGTCTCATGGAATTTGACTTTTTAATTGTATTTTGATAACAGTTACTATGTATGAAGTAGTATAAAGGATGTCAACACTTGCTTTTATTGCAGCAAGACATATTTTGCTCATTGTCAGTACTTGTTGCCTAATGTGTGTGTGTGTGTGTGTGTGTGTGTGTGTGTGTGTGTGTGTGTGTGTGTGTGCGTGTGTGCGTGTGTGCGTGCGTGTGCGTGCGTGCGTGCGTGTGTGTGTGTGTGTGTGTGTGTGTGTGCGTGTGTGTGTGTGTGTGTGTGTGTGTGTGTGTGTGTGTGTGTGTGTGTGTGTGTATGATAAGCATATACATATGAAACTCTAAGAAGCAGATGAGCCATGGTACCAATGCAAGATGAGGGTATGTTGCAGCAGAGCTGATGATCCACACACCTGGTGGGATTCACATAGGGGTGGTGGGAAGATTGGGGTTAGAATACAGCTGGATCGCATAGTAGAGGATGGTGGAGGGTGGGGAGAGTGATATGAGACTATGGAGAGAGACATGAAATGTTAAAGAATAGGTGATGGGTAGATAGTGACATAAGATAAATGTGAATATTAATGAAAGAGGTTTCTGAAAATTTTGCCTGAAAAGAAGAGGAGACACAGAAGACCCAACAACTTTTTTCTAAGGTGCTTATAGCCGGATTAGAAAAAATATGCTGCTTAAACTGATAGAGTAAATTCAAGCATGTTTTCTTAAGAGAGTGCTATCAAGAGCCCGTTGGTACCAGTTAATCAATTTGATGGCACGGGACTAGGAGTACAGCATGGAAAAAGCTGGCATGGGATTGATGGATATTCCAAAAGATTTTGACACTCCTAGCTGTGTGTTCACAATACCCACTCTTGAACAGATAGCTTTATAAGGTTGGTGCCTAGAAACTGTGGCTACTGTATATGAAAAGGCTACTACTCAAATAGAAGCAAATGAAGGTATCTTAGATACATCTTCAGATATAAACAAGATAGGGATTTCCCCTAACTCCTCTTCTGCTATTTGATGGCCATGGAAAAATTGGCACACAGGATAAGATGAACATTTTGTGAGTTGGGTTGATCTAGCTATGCACAGAAGTACAGCTCTTTTTGTTGATGGTTTTATTTTATTATTGAAAGTAGTGAGTTATTATTATTATTGAGTTATTATTATCATGACGTCTGAAGCTGTTCCAACCATTTTGGAACAAGATGGATCTCTGCTACCTTACAAAAGTTTTTTGTAATTATTGTTAGGAAAGAAGTGGGGATAGGTAGGGGTACTGTACTGAAAATCTTGAAAAGGGGAGACAGTTGTTTCCCTTTCTTTCTATCAGGATGGCCAAAAATGGAAAACTTTACTGAGTTAATAGGGAGAATGAGTGGGATGTTGGATACATGGTAGCAGAGAATAAGTTCCCTAGGAGCTATAATGAATTCTCCTTAGGATGATGATGCCACTGCTGGTCTTACTGGGGTACAGCCACAGAAAAATTGCATATGGTAGGTGCAAAAGACTTGTGAATACTCTGTGTATGGAAGAGAGATCTTAAACTTGAAGAGTCAGGTTGTGTACTGGCAAGAGAGAGGGTGGGCAAGGAACACTCAACTTTAGAAGATTTACATTGCCAGTCAATATGAATGAAAGACTTTGAAATGTGCATGTAAGAGGGCTGTGATGGGGGCAGTAGGAAGAGGGAGTTGTGGTGGATAGCAGATATTTATTTGAGACCATGGAGATAGCTATGGAATGAGAATTCAGAAGAATGGAGAAAATGTTTATATTTATGTGAGGATTAACTGTAGTATTGAAGGATACTGGCAGAAGACAATCATAATACTTTTAGAAAGAAATTAGAAGAGTACAACCAAAGATATTTGGGGTATGTGGATGATTTTTTGGGCAAAGGGAAAAGTGATATTTTTTTGAGCATGCCAGAAATTTGGTCTAAAAGGAGGGGATAGTGTATAGACTGTGGGAGCAGGTTGAAAGAAAAGGAGTAAAGTCTAGATGGAAAAGTAAATGAGTAATGTCTAGATCGAAAAGTAGAATGGTAGTGAGGAAGAAAATGTGCAGTAAATGAACAAATGGCTAACAGAGGAAAGGCAGGCCTGCGAGAAATTAAAAAAAAATTAGTAATAGTTGAGACCAAGGAAAGTTTTAATAGATTGAGGAATGTGTGGATTAAGTAAAATGATAGGTGGACGTTGGATGAATAATAGGATGAAGGCTAGCAGATTATGACTGAGCCGAAGATTTGTTAGTCTAATACTTGATTTAAACAAGAGACAACTCCATGGGTGGTGCAGAACTCCCAAAAATGTATGGGTAGAGGGATGTGTACAGGAAGATAAAGGCTAGATGTATGGGAAATTAGAAGATGGGTATAAGCATATGGGGTGGGATTGTAAATATATGTCTCATCTGTAGAGTTATTTGTTCTCATTTTGTGCTTGCATTTAGAGGGATAATCCTGATTTTTATTAGCTTTTTTGTGTGTTTGGGGATGAGGCTGGCAGTAGTGATTGAGACAGGCCCATTAAAGTAGAAGTGATGTTAATAGCAGAGCTGGTCTAAGAAAAAATAGATGAGAACTGGAAATTGCCAGAGGGTTTACTATTAGGTAGACATGAGCAGTATGAATGGGTGAAAAAATTGGTCAAATGTGCAAATTAAAAGCAGAACATTGGACAAAGAGAATTATTGAAAATTGGGGAGTATGGGTTGAAGAAGAATTGGATGGGTATACAGTATTGCAGTTAAGGAAGTAATTTTTGGTTAGGAGTTCACTATTAAATGAATAGACTATGCTCATAAGAGGCTTGGTATTATGCATTATGTATTGTGCAGTGGAGATTGTTTCACAATGTCTTTGGGTATATGTCCCTGAAGGAATGTGTAGATGGATATGATTGTCTGCATCTCAGATCCAGATAACTTGTAGTGAATAGTATTTTGGAAAAGGAAATTAACAGCACCACCTGAGATAGTGAGAACAAGGTTCTGTCTATATATATGGGAAATTCCAATTATTCTTGTAAGCAGTTCCAGAAAGCACGAATGTATGGACTGTATAGCTGGACATTTTTATAACCTGGAAGAAAAGCCATCTAGCAGTCATTTGCTCTGTCAAACTACACCTTCTGTATATAACTTGTTTACAGAGAAGGAGAATCTTCAGGGTATTATGCATGGTATAAGTAAATATTCTGACACCAGAAGTATTGAAACTGGAAGTGAGTTATGACAATCATTTTTTCTTGTTAATTTCAGTAAAAGCAAATAAAAATGATTAAAAGTTAGCATGTGATATGCCTCCATACATAATTATAGTACACTTTCTCTTATATAAAACTATGATTTAGATAACTTTGTACTGCTACTCAAAACCTAATTTTACTTTGTTTAAGGGTCACTGATGTGGTACATTTTGTAATATGTCTTCTCCTTAAACAAATGGTGCACATTTATATTATGTTTACAACACCCTTACTAATATATACCAGGTGCTCCTCTGCTCATGACTAGAGGTTGTTTTGGGTAGCCAAACAGAGCTACACTGGGTTAGTCTGTATGGATGCTATTTGCAGTAAAGTCTGCCTTACTATGTAGATAAAATACCTCCTTTTTAAGGGACATGGTGCAATACTTTGGTGAATTGCACAGTATTGCTCTTTACCATTTGCATGCATAATTGTGAATCACAGTCGTTCCATATCCCAGTGGAGTTGAATGGATCTGGTGCTGAGTAACCTGTCATTGTCAATAGTTCAACTGCATTATGCAGGAGGGAGGCAATGTAGTGTGGTAGCAAGTTTGCCTGCATTAATGGGACTCCATTGGCAGGAGGGATTTTCTTGCTATGCAATGGTGATATGGTTCTGCTCTGTGTGTGTGTGTGTGTGTGTGTGTGTGTGTGTGTGTGTGTGTGTGTGTGTGTGTGTGTGTGTGTGTGTGTGTAGGAGGAGGTTACTTCATGTCAGCACAAATACGCTGCTCAGTGCTGTTTGCTGTGCAACATATTAGCAGGGAAGGTGACTGATGTGGCTGTAAGTATTTCAGCAGCAATTAGTATGCATTTGAACTCCCATGGCTTACACAATGGAAAGTAAGATGTCCAATGGTGGTGAGAGTATTGTGAGTTGCACACTATTAGGGATGGTTTATTTCCATGTATACTTGGTGCTTGGGGACCTACTAGTATTCAGTGGAATGAGACCACAAACAGGGTCTTGCTCCACTGTGTACAAGTGTTTCATGAATTATATACAACTATTGTAGTATGTCACAATATAGCATACAAGCCCAACACCATTGTTTTATATGTATTGTGTACAGCACCAAAATGAGTTCTAAAACCTAATAGTACTTGTTTTAAGCTGTCTTATGACCAGCAAACATTTGCTGGATAATACATATTATGAGATTCACTATGCAGAGAATGGTAGATGAATATCAAACTTTCAACTGCAGAGAGAGCTGGATACAAAAAAAAAAAAAAAAACTTAAATTATGTACATGTGAGTAAAGCTTGGAGTGGCCAATCAGCTGGCATGTTTGGGAAGGTGAGAAAAAAATGACTACTCACAGAAAATCAGAGACACAGGAAGTGCATATAGATGCTGCAAAGATGTTAGCTAGACATCAGGATCAGATTACAGACCCAGGAGCTGTGAGAAAAATAACAACTGAGCCACCTTGACTGCTGTGAGTTATTTCCACACATTAAGTATATGTGAAATACAGACATGCAGCTGTTAAGTCAATTGCATTGTTTTTTGCTAAGTCTGCTAATCAAAATGCCAACATTATTCCAAAACTTTACATAAAATGGTTTAATATTATAACTATCTATACAGATCTCCTAGGTTCATAAAATCATCTACAGTTACAGTTTAAAACAAAAGGTGTTTACATAATTCTAATAATGACAGTTGTGTTTCTATTATTATTATTATTATTATTATTATTATTATTAATCATCATTATTATTATTAAAAGGACATGAATGTGATATCATTCTGCTCTGTGGCATAGAATATAAAGACCTGACTTGGCCAAGGTAACCCAAGTTCAATTAGCGCATTGGTTCCTTGAAAGAGTAGGCAGGAAGGATGGACATGCCTGTCCTGGGATGGGATGTGGTTCTGGCTGGGTCAACCATTGATTTACTGACACAGCTTCCACTGGAGATGTAGGACATGTCAGGATCTAAGGACCTGGTATAGGGAGGGCATGGGTGTGACCGCCCAAGTCATTGATAGTAGCTATTATCCACACATGTTGAGGAACATGGATGCATGGACAAAAGTGCACAGGTGATCCTTTCAGTGCCACAAGTGCTTTCGTCACAACCAAAAGAAAGGTTACACTGTTCAGAGTTAATCACCATCATAGCTGGGAATGTTAATGAGGATAAACGTAACTCAGATTTCTGCATCTGGGGCAGTTCACCCCAGGAAACTGTCCCCAGAATGGGTCTGGATATAATTCAACACTGAAGAACTAACTGACATTCAGTACAGGAAGGCATGATGGCTTGCAGGCAGTAGAATTCTAGAACACAATTGCACATAACAGACTTATTATTAGTGTTATTTTACCTTTTCATTAAACCACCTCTCAGCTTCTCGTCGCATTTGATCAATCATTGCTTCTTGGTCTCTCCTGCATGCATCCATTTCATCCAGCAGGTTAGTACCAGGGGCAGCGTCAAGCTCTACATTAACCTGACCAGCGATGCCGCTACTTACAGACTTCATGTCCTAGAAACAGAGACATATTGAATGAAAAGAAAGTCAGGAAATACTTTGCTTGTTTTAAAGTGACAACAGCACCTATTAGATAAGAAAAATAAAATACTGCTTAAACCATATTTTCTGAAATATTAACCAGATACAATATATATATATATATATATATATATATATATATATATATATATATATATATATATATATATGTATATGTATATGTATATATACCTGTGAAAATAAATCTGTGTTTCTTTCTTTATGTCATTATGACTTATGTTTGGAAGTTACATTCATATTGAAGAACATAAAATAGTAGCAACTGACAGCTTTTTAACCAATATAATTTAAATCTAAAATTATTAAAATATCCTTAAATAGTTTACTGCCTCAAGAGGTGTTTTTAACTACTGTCTTATTTTTTGTGAAAGGAAAGGTTAATGTCACGGGAAGGGTTAGGGTTAACAGGCATTGGTAAGGTGTGAGGGAGGTACTTCACTTAATGCGGGGAAGAAGTAAATGGTTGGTCATTCTACTAACCTCTTCATGGTTCTTCTTGAGATAGTCGATTTCATCCCTTAGGCTTTCAATCTGCATATCAGCATCTGCTTTGGCAAGGCCTAACTCATCCAAGACTCGCTTAAGTCCATTAATATCAGCTTCAACTCCCATTCTCAAAGACTGTTCGTTTTCATACCTGTAAGTCAATAAAATGTGTTAACTATATCAAATGCTATGTTTAACACTTTTTGCAGCACTGAAGAAATGTATACACATGCACACACACACACAAACACACATACAGACAGACATGCATACACTCAAACACACACACACGCAAGCGAGCACACACACACACACACACACACACACACACACACACACACACACACACACACCATCCTTCAAGAATTGTACTTTAAATGTAGCATTACTCATATTTTTGTCATGTGCATTCAACTTGAAAAATAATGCTGATCTTTCATTGCTCATAGGTTCATAGGTAGGTTCATTGGTAGGTACTAGGCTATTGGTCCTAGGGTCTATATAAGTCTAGTCAAAAGGTACCCTGGCTTTTACCACCCAAGAAAATTATTTTGCTGCGCCACTGTCGTGCAGAGCCACAGAAGTGATCCCCGGGGTGAATTTCCTATCAGCCATCCAATCATCAAGATTTTTCTTGAAGAGTGTTAATGAGGAGTTTTGTTTGCTATAAATAGGTAGTTTGTTCCAGAGTATGGGAAGTGTCTGGGACAGGAATCTATCCCTTCCAGCATGTTCTGTTTATTGAGGTGACATGGTTTAGGTCCCTGGAGCGTGTAGCTCATAGGGATTGGGATTTCTTTAAGTGGAGCATGTCCAAAAGCTGTGTGTTTGACATAGATTTGTGTGTTAGGCAGAGATTGCCTCTGAGTAGGTGATATGCGACAGAGTAAAGCTGCAGTTTTTTGAGACGGTCTGCGTAGGGCATCTGTTTGAGGCCGGTAATCCTCTTTGTGAGGTATTTCTGCAGCCTTTCCAGTTGTTGTAGATGTCTTGTGAGGTACATACCAAAAGGGGAGTTGTACTCTATAATGGGTCTAATGAGTGATGAGTAGAGGGAAACAATGACCTCTTTTTTCCTGGATGAGAAATCTTTTGTGATGAGGTGTGCCATGTAGAAGGATTTCCTGACTACCGTGGCTGGTGAATGTTTCAGGGTACTTGTCTATGTGAACCTATTTTGATATGTAATTCATGACCTGATTTCTAATATTCATTTGTTATACTAATTAATGTGTGCACTTTATATGTAACATGTTCTGTTTCTTTTTTTTTTCTTCTGGACTGAGCATGATAAAGGTCTGTTTTGATTAGTTCTCTAGCCCTCCAGCTGTTTCAATGCTGCTGAAAAAGTCAGAAGTTGAAACTTGGGTCTGTTGCATGCACATTATGTAGAGTTTGCAGAAGAGCTTAATGGAATGATGTCTTAAAACATATTTGCCCAGTACAGCATAATCAGTATTATGCATGGTAAAGAAGCAGCACTTTTAACATGCAATTGCTTTTAATATGTTTTATTATAATAAAGAAATACATGGATGAGAGTGAAATAGCTGCAGTGCTAAGCATTGCCACCTCACATTGTTCTACAGTCTGGTTCTTGGCCTGATGGTCTGTACATCTTCAATATATGAGGAAGTTAAACAGATGATACTCCAAATTGCAGTTAAATGTGTGTGCCTTGTTTGAGTATTTGTGTTCATAATGGTACAGGTTGACACCTTCTGCATGATTAATTTCTCTCTGCCTTGTGCTTGGGGAATGCTGGGAGAGGTCATAATCTGGGTTCCCCAATTACCTTGAACTGGATTAGTGGACAGCTGGAAAATTCAGTATTTGATACAATGTCCTTTTGTGAAATTCTATTGATTCAACAAAAGTAGTCAAGCTAAGATGTTACTAGTGCAGTTTCCAAGCTTATTTGTAGCCTATGTCTCATATATGAATGTAAATTGTGTTGATAAAAGATATCCACCCAGACTGGAACATAAAGGCAACATAAAGTCACTTTAAGTATCTTTTAATGGGTTGCTATCAAAATGCTTGTTTATGCATCTCAAATTGTGACTGACTACAATGAAAGGAAGAAGTATCACATCATCTCTAAGAAACAGCAACAAGATTAACTTACTTGTTTCTGAAGTCATCTGCAGCAAGTTTGGCATTGTCGATATGCAGAAGTATAGTTGCTGTATCCACTCTACAATTATTCACCTGCAAAATCATAGAAATGTATTTATGTCTACCTCCAGAACAGAAATCAGAAAAAAATCAGACAAGTTACATGGTGAGTAATCAGTATGACTATTTAGCAACCCAAGTAAAGAATGACATATTTGTGCCATGCTGTGCATTTATTCATTGAGCCGCAAACACTAAATTCAGATGAGATGCTTACATTTACTTTACTAGATTCAAAGCTAGTAGAACCCTAAACCACTTTGCAATGTGCAGATATACCCACAAAACCAACTGCCTGCTCCTACATTAATTTCTAAATATTTGTATTTTTTCTAGTATTTTACACATATTAAAGTAGATCATCACAAGTGAAGTAATGGGATCATGCTTGGCAGTTATTTATCTGCTGAAGCCTGCAAGCAAAGATGGTTTGGTAAGTCAGAGTGATACACCTTCCACAACTTTTGTTGTCCGATACATCTCCTTCCTTTGCTTATATCTCTCACCAATTTGAAAACCTCATGAACAGCAAGGTATACTGTAGTCAGTAAATCAAATTGGACCACAGATAATCCAAGTATAATGAACTAAAACATAAAAAAATTGAAAAATAGTCTCTTTCCTGTTTTTTTTTTTGTATACTTAAAGTATTTTTTTTATTACAGACACAAAACCTTATGCAGCATAATCATTCAAATGTGCTGACATCATTAACTCATAATAATAAACAAATCTCATTAATACTTGCCAAATGACACTGTGACACAGAAACAGAAATGTCATAAAGATTTAACTCAGAGTTTATTACATGTGCTTGAGAAAAAATTGCTGGAGATATACACATATTCCCTGCCACTATATCATTTTGCAAGTGCTCCACTAACTCCACTCTTGTCCCTGAACTAAACATCATTCTCAAAGCCAGATGTTTAATAGCCCTACCAGACCTATGACCCTAACCCCAAAAACTCCCACCCAGTCCTTAAACCCAAACTGAATAACTCCCTAAACCTAAAATCCTTCTCTCCTCCATCAGCCTAATGTATCGATCGCACCTTAAACCTAAAATCCCCCTACCCTCCCTAGACCTAAATTTCACCTCCCTGTTTCCATTTCCTTACTCACTGGCACTTCCTGACTCCATTCCCTGTCACATGACCAATTGCACGCTTCAGCTGCTTGGCTGAATTCATATTCTAAAAATAAAATTCAGTCCAGGCCACAAAGGTAGGTGTAGATTCCTTTATATTTTCACAGAAATCACAGATATTTCCACAAAAATCACAGATGAGCGCTTTCGTCTAATAATGTAGACTTCATCAGATCTGATGAAGTCTACATTATTAGACGAAAGTGCTCATCTGTGATTTTTGTGAAAATATCTGTGATTAGGAATCTACACTTACCTTTGTGGCCTGGACTGAATTTTATTTTTATTTTTACTGGTTTTGTTATATTTTTTATTGAATTCATATTCTAGTTTGAATGTGGGCAGCTGCTTACACGGCAAACAGCAACTTGAGTCTCTGCTGCAAAGAAGTGGAATTTGAGCAGTTGGGGCTTGAGTAGCTGTTAGCAAGATGTTTTAACCCAGGAATCAATTAAAACTGGTTAAAATGTCTTGCTAGATTTTCATTAGAAGAACTGACAACACATCTAAATGCCTGGCAGTACCAGGGAATTTCTGTCTCTAAATGCAATGTCAGACATTTTCTGTACATATTTTCTTACATATTTATTTAGACCTTGCAAAGAACAGTTCCACATACTATTCTAGTGAGAGGTAATATATATTCTAGCAGTGCATGCTAATCATTCAGTCACTGCTTTGCCTTACAAGACAACTTACAAGACAACCTATGGAAACTTTGAGACAGCCTGTTTATTAGGCAGGTTGACAATGCTTATGAATTTTCTCAGCTGCATATTCCTATAGGGGTTGAACCCATGGGCATCCCCAAAATGTCTGTAAGTAACTGGGATTGCTGTATAAGCACCTGAAATAATAAACTTCACAAAAAAATCCCTTATCCATATATTTTAGGGAGACCATTTACCATCAAATAAAAATGAGAATTGATGTTTCTATAAATAGGGCAGGTATAAGAGTAGCCTGAGTATCCATCCCTGGGTCTGTATACTGTTGCTCACTCCATTGTTATTTTGATTAATAACCTGTCACAGTATAGTTGTTTCCATATACTGGTAATATGGTAACATAGCACAACTCTGAGAGGCTCCCTGCTTGTACATAACTAAAACACCTCACCACAAATAATATTCTGAAGGTCAGTCAATCAGATTTAATTACTTGTCCTAAACTGGGTGTCATAACTGCATTTCTTAATTTTAAGTGATCCAGATGTCTCTGTAATAGACATCAAAATTCTTTAGCAGATATTCAGAAGATGCAATGGTTACTACAAGCCCTGCTATCTGAATAATAAGAAGGAAAGTAGCAGTACCTATAGAAGTCTGTGCTGATGATGCCATAAGAAGGCAGAAACATGCATGTCCACAGCTAGAGGGTTTGGCTTTATTGGTCTGAAATTATCCATAAATAGACTTAAAAGTAAAAGAAAACGTCATGGACATTCAGAACTGCCATTTAGCTGAAACACCTGAGAGCCTTAAAGGGTAATTTGTATATATCCCATGTTGCATCTTATACAAGAGGAATAAGGTATCACACAGTGGAAAGTCTCACTTTGCCAGATTTTTCTTTTTGTGTTTTTTGATGCCTATAAAAGTGCAATCACTCCAGTTTAATTACTTGTCACCTGTTTATAAAACTGGATGACCATATAATAGAGCTTAAAGGAGACCCACATAAGGGCAGATAACTTGTGTCTGAAGTAATTTAATCCCTCTGTGGGTCACCTCTATGCGCAGCCATATTTTTAAATGTTAGGGACGCTTAGTTCCACTCCACAAGACAACTTAGGCTGAAGAACTGTGAATATGTCTGGATTCCAATCTGGCCATTAAAGCAAAAGTTTTGTCTGTGACTGACAGCAACTTCTGCAAGGTAGCCTACTCAATGATGTATATGGATAAAGCCCTGACTACAACCCAGGTGACACAGGTTTCAATTAGCTGTTTGGGAACATGTCAATGCAGGCAGGGAGAATGGGTTTGCCTATCCAGGGATGGGTGCTTGCTCAGAACAGACTTGTTCTGTTGACTTCCCTGATGTTAATCAGAGAAACAATGAGTTCATGTGTTCTCTGAAGGTGGGCAAGGCAGTAAGTCCCTTTCAGAAGTGAGGGGTTGAGTGACGTTGATGTTCAGGGCACAACTCACTAACAAGACTTTGCTTTTCAGGTTGGGGTGGAGCCATTGTAGGAAAAACACACCTCAGCAGCAGGATGATACTGTCTCAGTGGCCTTATTCTCCTCACTGACCTCACGTATGGGGTTACAAGTTAGGATGGGGGGATAAGTTGCTTTCTGTAGACCTCATAGATGTAGAGAGAAACTCAAGAGTAGCTAATGGTCAGTGGCAGGGAGTTAAAAAAATGGCCCAAAAACCTTCCCAAAGTGAAAGCCTCTAAGGATTTTCTAATATTTTGCAGGCTGGACCCTCAAACTTTGAGGTGGCAAACAACAAGTTGGAAGATAACTTATAGCATTTACTTCGACTCTCCATCCCCCAAAATAATAAAATCAGCTTATGTAACTTTCAGGATTAGAGGGTCATATGAGCAAGTGCCTAATTATATTATAGAACCTCAGGGAAAACATATCTATAATGCAATAAATTTCCCAACAGTATGAGATGCTGTGTATTGCAATCTTGCACTGTAACTCTTAGTTCAGACAATAATTTGGGTAAATTATATCTGGTCATGGAGAGAATGCAGTGGAGTAGAATTATTCCAATATATCTAGATGGACTGATACACCACTTGAAGCACAATGGGCAGTTTTTGCATGCCAATGCTTTAGCAGGTGCTTTGGCCAGAAATACATTTATCTTAGCATCAATAATCTTCAGACCAGAAAAACAGCACAAATGCGATCCACCTAGCATGTTATTCTTAGTGGCACAGCACATACCAGACTCACCTCTGATGCGGAAGGTTGTGAGTTCTATTCTCACACCAGGTAGAGCAACTGTTGACTCTGCAGTGCTGTACCCTCTATTTGGATGAGGTGTTAAACCAAGACTCCTTCTCCCTGAGTTGGTGGTAGCTCTAGTTGATTAAAAAGATCCCACAGCACCTATGGAAAAGAGTATCGGAAGTTCCCTGATTTCCTGGACAAATTTCTTCCTAGCATTATAAACATCACCTCAGGTCTTCTCTGATCAAAGGCTACTAGCTTAGTGGGACTAAACAAACAAAAAAAAAAACTAACCCTGTCTGAAGAAGCGTGGTGGTGACCACGCAAAAGCGCTCACAATAAACGTTTTGTTCCTATATATTGGATCTTTCGTTATTCTATCAAGTGGATTTATGGTTCCTGTTTTAATGACTTTGGTTTACTGCAAATTGTGATTCACTGCTCATCGAACCAGCGAAAACTATTGTTTACTTTTTTAGTGCATTGTCGCTATACTTTTAGTGAGCTCCGGTTCACTTTGGACTTACTGCCTGCCTATATAACTTCGTGGTGAGAGTACCTGGTTGCTTTTCTCATATATACATACATGCATACCTTATAATATGTGTGCATAAATTGTAAGATAAATTTCAGTTTCTTATATATATGCTAATAGATTCTGCCAAAGTCTTAGTGCTAACACAGCAGAAGGACAATTAAGAGTGGTAAAGAACTTGCAGAGCAATCTTAAATATTTTTGTGTCTGAATTTTTTTCTTGGTGGGGGGAGTTGTATGGTACAGTGTCTCCTGGCATAGATTTTATAATTTTTTTATTACATAAATGTAGGAAGCGAACCAAAACAGAGCATTTCAACTTGTAATGTTAGATTGTTGCTGGATCTCCTGACAACTCAGTTTAATAATATTTTTGGAATTTGTAAAATTAAACTTGTTGTAAGTGAAACCTTTACATTTCTTCTGACAGCCACTGTGTACTGTTAATTTGTATTGCATTTATATTCATCATTGAAAAAAAGACTGCAGTACTAATCCCCTTAAAACATATAACAAAATTTAAGATGTTCAAGTTATCACCGCAACATGTATATATAGACTGCATTTTCATTTATTTCTGTTTTTAAGAAAGATAGCATCCCCTTTAACACCGGACTTCTGTAGAACTAGCTATGTAAGGATCATCACAGGATCATAGGATCATAGGAGGTTACTAGTCTAATGGCCCTGGAGCCCTTACAAGCCTAGCCAAGAGTTTATCCCCCCAAAAAAACTCAGTCAGCACCTGTTGCCCCTGTCAGTGAGGGACACAGGTGGAACCCCTGGGATGAATTTGTGGTTTCCCATACACTCATCAAGGGCTCACTTGAAGAATGTCAGCGAGGTACTCTGACATGTATGAGAAGTCTATTCCAGAGATGAGGAGTCCCTGGGAGGCAAACTTGTCTCTCCAGCAAGTTTTGTTGATTTCACATATTAGATTCCGGCCTTTTGAGCAGGTAGTGTGTGAGGAGTTAGACTTACGTATATGGATCATCTTTAGTAGGGCAGGGTCCGAGATTGCCTTGTAGGTAAGACACAGATCACTCCTGAGCAATCTGTATGATACCGAGTAGAGTGATAGTGATTTGAGCCTGTCTGCAAAGGACAGGTGTTGGAGGCCATGGATTATCTTTGTGATGTATTTCATTGGTCTTTCCAGTTGGTGCAGATGTTTGGAGAGGTACATCACAAACGGGACGTTACACTCAATTATTGGTCTAATGAGGGAGGAATATAGAGAGGTAATAACCTCCGTTTTTATGGACATAATCCCTTTACTTATGAGATGAACCAAGTAAAAGAAAAATACAAGAGTTAAAGGGGCTCCCACTCTTTGCCATATAGGTTTTAACTGATAATGTCATTTGACAGTGTGAATGATCAGGAGCATACATCCTTAAACAGGGGCACTTTACTGTAAAAGTCACTCAAGTGTTAAGACAGTCCTTTTCTCATTGCAGTTTAGAATTGATTGGGTTAGGTATTGCAAGATTATGCTTAAGAGTATAACTGCACTTTCTTATTAGTGTATACTGCATTTAAAATTTCATCAAATTAATTTAAAATAAAAAGTATATTTCATAATCCTTTCCCAAAGCTGATCTCATCACCATCAGTGGTAAATGCAGTACTTACCATACAGCCAAATTAGCAGTCATAATGAAACCTTACTAGCTACATCAGGAATTATCACATAAAGAGTTTATTTATAAAGAGGAGAGAACAAAATTACCTCTCAAAGATCTTACTAGTAAATGTGATGCATGATTCCTAACTCCCCTTTGTTTCAAAATGGAATTTCAGAACAGACTTAATCAAATTTGAGGAAAGTGAAGATTTGCTGAAGAACGAAACAAAACAAAATCTTCATGCCAGTTTTCTTACAAGTAGAAAGCTTTTTTCTCCTTTCTTCTGAAATTCTTATGTTTTTTTTTTTTCACAGCTGGTTATATTAGATAGTGGTAGGGAGAAAAACAGTATGCCTACTGTTGGAAAAACAAAAGTGATTGTGTTTTTTCCCTAAAGTGTGGTTAAATGTGGGAAACAGCAATGGTGTGGTTAGTTATGGATATTCTGTAAACCTTGAACTACTTGTCATAGAGCTGATGTCAGCAGCTGCATGGCTGGTCAAAGTGCTGATGCAGAGAGGAAGCGCAGCTGCTACGAGTGACGTATAATAACTGGATTTGGGTGTGCAGCCCCAGAGGATTTCAGGCCATCTTGTGGATTTTTTCCTGGTGGCTTCTGTATGGTACTCATTGTAACAGGTAGTTGTCATATCACTTACCATACATCTTGTAAGTAACCATAGTTAGACTGATATGCCTGAAATGACTGAATGGGAGATTTTTTTTTTAAATGCTGCTGCATACTTCAAAAAGGGAAGGCAACTTGCCCCTACATTGCTAGTAATTGAATGCCTTGATTACACTTTTTTTTAATTTCTGGACATGCAGAAACTTACAGATAAGTCATGTCTCTTTATTCTCCACCTTTGGGGTGGAGAGATTTGAATGAGAAACATCTGTCTATCATATTTGAATGAGTAACATCTGGCTATCGTATTCTATCTGTGACCATTGACAGATACTGTTCCCCACATGATGGTGCACTGACTTTTCCAAAGGAGTGGATGACTTCTGGTTTCAGAAATGATTGTGAAACAGCACTCACACTCACATACATGTACACACACACACACACACACACACACACACACACACACACACACACACACACACACACACACAAAATGAGCACTCCAAAATGTGATTACCTATTAATTATGCAGTAAATGCATTATCCATAAATGTGCATGTATGTATCTATCTATCTATCTATCTATCTATATATATATATATATATATAGAGAGAGAGAGAGACAATAATTAAGTCAATAGTCAGTAAGTCGATATCTGTTTAGTTTACACAATGTGGTCAACTGAACAGATGCTCGACAGGTATGCAAAACTGTAATATTACCGAGGGTGGGAAATATGCCTTTCTCTACTGTTGTTCAGTCTTGGAGGTAGAACATAAAATTAACAAGGGTGCCTCCCCACAATGTTTTTAACTTTTATTAAAGATTTTTCCAAGCATGCTCTGAGATTATTTACTCAGTGCATGTGTAGTAAATGGCATCTCAACATTGTTTTTTTCAACCGTTTGTTTTCAGTGTTGGCATTTGGTGTTTTGCTCAATTTTTGTATTCATGCACTAGTGTGGAATCATTTGCACCATTTGTGGTTATGTGTTTGATTATGTGTTTCTTTGGTAGACAGCCAGAAGTGCATGATCATTTGGTTGAATTTTCAGTTTTTCAAATCTGATGTGTGTTTTGTCAAAACATGTAAGTGAGATATATTTGCATGTGTGTGTGTAAGGAATAGGTGAGGGGGTAGATTAAGAGTGTATGAGTGGGTAGGATCAGTATCATAACTAGGGTGGCACAAGTGGATCACCTGCCCTGGTTGCAAAGTGTTGGGGGTGTGGTCAACTGACTGATCTCTCTTTAATGTAATGTCAGCCTTTAAATGCCAGTATTGCATTTGCCATGAAACCTGAGAGCTGTAGCACTCGGCGTGTGGTCTAAACTGTAGCAACTGCTTACTACACTACAATTTGAAAAGAAGATTTTTTTTTTTTTTAATTAAAACATAAGCTCTGTAGCATTCCATGCAGGCAGGGTATAAACTGCAGCAACTGTCTGCTATGTTTGTAGCAAGTAGTTTGCTACTGTTTAAAAAAAAAAATCTTTTAAACTAAAACATGCAGGCAGAGAAAAATTTTAGAAACTGTTTGCTTCATTTATAGCAAACAGTTTGCTACAGTGTAAAAGAAGATTTTTTTTTAATAAAATATATTGAAAGAGTGTTGGGGTAAGGCACAGATATGGGTGGAGCAGAAGGGGGTGTGATACATATGCATCTTACTAGCTTTTGATGTACCAGTAGAAGGAACATCCATTTTTTTTTTTTGCTCTTTAATGGAAGAGCTGTGAGGGTGTAGATCTAACTGTAATAAGCTGATCACACAGACTGTATTGAAGATTATTACAGTGAAGTGTTTTTTGTTTTTTTGCTCTGAAGGGGTGAGGTGCTGATTGAATCAATCACCTTCTGTAGTGGTAGTGTTATGGGAAGTATTTTTTTAGTTTAACATGCACATTAGGGTTAGAGATATGGGTACATCTAGGGTTATGGTTAGCATGCATTAAAACTTAAATTCTTATAAAATGTTCTTACTTGCAATTACAACATTTGTATTTCATGAAAAACAATACAGGTATTCAAGTTTTGCTGCTTATCTATTTGTTTTTAAGATTTACAAGAGGCAAAACATTAAAGAAGCAAATGTTTATAAGCTCATAAAGTGGGTGTGGCATATTGGTTAAGGTTTTCACTGTACAAATACAAGGTACAGTGTGTCTGATTCTAACCAGATGTCAGTAACTAGTCTTAAAATATTCCTTTAGTGCAATTAGCCTAGTATTCCCCTATGTATCTGTAAGTATAGTTCAGTGTTTTGGTCAAAGACCATCTGGAAATATTGATTTCAGAACTGGATTATACGACCAATTCCCAACTTTACTTATCTGAGTTACTTTAAATGTGTTCAGATTATTTAAAGATCTAATCTATATAGGAATTCTGTTCTAAAGAGCTGAAAGACTTAAAGTGATGACGGATGGCTTTAACCTAGTATTAAATGAACTCATCTGCAGTTTTAAATTAATTTTCCTCAAGGACATTTTACCATTGTAAGGTTTTATATTTAAACTTCACTTGGAGAAATGAATCATGGAATACCCTGTATACAAATAATACAAGGTGACACAAGTATATCTACTGCTGGGCATGTCAACTTTTACAGCGCATCTTTGAAAACTCATGCATTCACTTACGCATTCATTATTTCATTACCTACTTTATCCAATATAAGATCACTGGAGAGCCAGAGACTGTCTCAGCTATCCTTAGGTGCTAGACAAGAAGCTAATCTACTCATCAATACTCTTTTGTTGGACACATGCTCGCAGAGAAGTAGTTTTCTCAGTACTTCATTACATAACAGCAGTTGAGAAATCAGTTGTTATAGTGGTTAAGGTCTTCACCTCTCATGTATAAGGTTTCATGCTGACCTACAGTCAATGCCTGTATGGAGTTTGCATATTGTCCTTATGTCTCTGTGGGGTTCCTCCCACCTCCCAAAAACATGCAGAGTGTTTCCATCTCAAATTCACTCAAGAACAGTGTTGTGGGCAGCAGGACACACTTTAGGGGATACCCTATAGAAGAAATAGTCATATAGACCAACTGTTTTAGCATCTACTGTGGTGTGCAGAATCCTTAAGAAAGGAGAACATAGATTTTAGATTGTGTACCATGGTAGGGCTAGTAAAATATGGCTCTAGGTGATTCGGCCATGTTAATTACCTGGGCTGAGACTGAAATTGTTCAATATTGATCAGTAAATAAAAATAAATAGACTAATATCACAGGCATGGGTATTTGCCAGTGATAAGTGAGGTTAGCATACTTTGACTTGCACTAATGGTGTTGGATGTGGTCTATTTGCTTCTATTGGCCAGTGTTTGTCCACCCCGCAGCACTGGGTTAATAAGGTCAGCCCATATCCAGCTTTCCAGTTTGAGTATAACCAATCAACCTGACATGAACTAAGAACTGCTACACTCAATGTAGGTTCACAGAGGTTCACTGGCAGGGCACAGCCTTGGATCTGGATGACATGATGGTAAGAAGAAGGCTGTAAATTATATGTATACAGGAAACAAGATGGAAGGGTATTCCACCAAAAGCCACTTGGCATGGGGTCCAGAATCAGGAGGACAGCAGACGAAAAATGGTGTGGGAATTGTGTTGAAGGAGAGACCTCAGAAGGCAATGATAGATGTCATCAGCATCAATAGCAGACATATGGCAATCAGATATCAGCCTTAATGAAAAGAAACTATTCATAATTTCAGCCTATATCCCATATCAGGTTGTGATAGTAAGGAAAACAAATTGCATTCAGGCAGCAGTTGCAGGATCTACTAAGTAAAGCAGGACAACATGAATTGTTGTTGATAATGGATGACCAAAATACAGGTCTATATCAGAATACATGTTCATCGACACATAAATGTCGAAGAACAAGAACAGCGGATAACAACAGTGAAATTGAGAATGCCGAATGAATTGTCTTGGCCGGCAGGGTGATCATGGGGATGAGGAAAAGAATCATTTTCCCCAATGTAGTGTGGTCTCGGAGTTGGTATATTTAAGTAGGGGGGTGTGGGGGTGCAGAGGGGCTTGCCCTCCTGAAAAAACATTTGAAAAAGTGTTTTAGGTAAGGTTTGTTCAGTTAGGTTTACCTTACCTGTAGGGTGCTGTTACTTCAGGGAATGCATTCGGCGTTCTCATTTTCACTGTTGTTGTCCTTCACTGTTCTCGTTCTTCGACATTTATGTGTCAATGAACATACATTCACGAAAGACAGTTTTTGCAATTATAATATAGACCCCCACCAAATACACATGTCAACACAGACAGATATAAAGACTGCCTGGGTCCACATGGGTGGGACAACAGGAATAAAGAAGAAGCCATTCTACACTTCTATCTGGCAAATGGCTTCTTGGTGGCTAATGCATGGTGCAGCAAGAGAGACAGACACAAGATCACATACAAGAGTGGCCAATATGCAACTCAGGTAGACTTCTTCCTAGTAAGGAAAGGGCAGGGCTGAAGAATCAGTGATTGCAAAGTAATCCCCAGTGAAATAGTCAACCTACAGCATGCACCACTGGTTGCCATAATCATCTGCTGTTCAGTGGTCAGAGAAGGCTCTAAGGTAAATAGAGATCAGGCTGAGGACGTAAAAGTTGATTGGAGAGAAATCACAACAGTTCAAGGCATTATTCGATGCTCTACCACCTCAAAAAGAAGAAGAAGTCAGTGGAAGAAGAATGGCAGGGTTTCAAAACGCCATATGTAAGGACTACAGAACAGATATGCATCTGAGCATGGCATGGAAATAAGGTGGAAAGAGTGGTAGATAAAAAAAAAAAGGCTAAGAAGGAATATTGGTTGGCTAACAAAGATGCTAACAGAGGATTTCTAAAAGCAAAGACAAGGCATCAGAAGTAGTTTACCAACTTCTGGAAAGTAACTCAATAGATGGCCAAAGAAACTCTGTCAAATGGCAAGGCAAAGACAGAAAAATAAAGAACATAGTCAGACACCTTTCATAAGGGATGCCAGCAACAACCTGCTCACCAGTCCACAGTTCATCAATGGCAGATGGAAGGAGTACTTCCAGCAGCTTCAGAATAAAGAAAACCTGAGACACAGCTTATGATGAAAGAAGAGGAGGAGCCCATCCAAGAAGAAGTAATAACAGCACTATAGAAAATGAAGTCAGGGAAAGTAGCAGGCTGAGATGAAGTCACATCAGATTTGATAAAGATGCTGGGTGAGATAATGACAAATGGTCCTGAGGGTACTAATACCAGTATGGAGAGAAAGGCATATCCCAGAAGACTGGAGAATAAGCATACTAAACATTGTTCAAGAATAAAGAGGACTGTGGGCAGTATAGATGAATACTGCATGAAAGTTCTAGAGAGAGTAACAGACAAATATGTAGGGCATTAGAAAGAAAGATGTGAAGTAAGCAGTTAAGATTCAGCTCTGGATGCAGTACAGCTGACCCAATGTTTGCAGTGAGACAGATAGTTGAAAAGCAGTTAAGAGATGAAGAAAAAGTCCAACTGGGCATTCCTAGACTTGGAGAAAGCATATGACAAGGTCCCAAGAAAGCTGATCTGTGCAGTCGTATGGTGTTCAAAGTCTCAGAAACATTGGTAGAATTAGTGCAGAATATCTACAAGGGCCCAGTGATTCAAGTACAAACAATGCTTTTCATTTACATTTTAGGGGAAATGTAAGGTAAAATGTATTATTCCTAAATATATTAAATGTTTTGTTGATGATACTACTTACAAGTTGTAAAGATACTGATTGCATCAAAAAGAGCTGCATGCCTATGCCCAAATGTTTATTGTGTGAACAATATGTAAAGCTGTTCAGGGGAATTCAGAACGTTTACCCTAAATACTTTGTGTACAATTTTTTAATTCAACCCTATCACAATGCTTGTGTTTTCCATTCACTCAGAAAGATTACACTAAGTGTATACATTATGAATCCAGCTCCCAAAAACTTTCAATTTACACTTATTTCTGGTGCCAGGTTTGCAAGGCAGTACCAACAATAAATGTGAATTTCTTATCCATTCAACTCAATTAAATTGCATTGTACACCAGAAAGTGTAGCAGAGGTGCAACCTTTAACGTCCTCACATAACACAGAGGTGTAAGAAGAGCAGCTATGTCTAAACATGTTCACACCTGCTGCACACAAGAGACCAAGCTGTTGACCTCATTTTAGTCTTCCCCATTTAACATCTAAAACAAGGGGCACATATTTATGCTGCTCACATTTGAAGAGGAACCAAAACCTGCATCAAAGTCGGCAGCACATCTAACCTGATAACATGCTTGGTTAACCTAATGTAAATCATAAACTTTTCAAACTTCTGTTCTTGTTTCAAATGTATATGTATGTCTGTTTTGTATATCTCAATGTATATTATAAAGTAATTACCTTAACCAAGTCAGCATCTCTGATGTGTTATTTGTGTGCTTGCCTTTGACCAAGGTCACAGTAAAAAGGTTCTTTGGACCAGTACTCTTTCCTGACAAAGTTTAACATTTAAACATAATTGTAGTCAAAAAGCAAACAAACAACTATATGATTGCAGACATTAATTAATTTATGGATTGTTAAGGGTGTCAGTTTTTATTTTCTTTTTTACTTTGAGCAGAGCTTGTACCTATAACTCCTGAACACTGTATTGCATTTAAGCAAGCACACTTGAAAACAAAAGATAATATGTAAAAAAAAGATAAAACATATGCATTTACTGACTGACTTGTGGCAACATTTTCTTACCTTATTTTGCAGATCTTCAATCTCCTTCTCAAGATGGCCATAGTCACGGGCAGCAGGACCCCCAGATCCTGGAATGACCTGACTGTGCCACTCTTTGATCTTTAGCTCAAGTTCATTGTTAGCTTCCTCTAGACATTGTACCTTTCCTAAATATTTGGCCAGACGATCATTCAGGTTCTGCATAGTTATCTTCTCATTTGCACCAAAAAGCATGACATCCCCATCACCTACATTTAAAGAGGAACCAAAACCTGCCCCAAAGCTACCACCACCACCACCACCACCACCACCACCACCACCAGCACCAAAGATACTACCAAAGCCAGAACTACTACTGCCAAAGGAATAGCCAGAGCTGACACCTGACATTCTTCCAGCATTAAAACCTCCAGCAGCTGCAGAACCTAATGGTCTCAGTGCTGACATCTGCATTCTACCCCCTCCAGCACTATGTACACTGGCTGCTTTTCGTACAAAACTCATTTTGCTGGAAAAGGCACAGAACAAATGTGTCTATTGCTATAGTGGAACAAGTGGAGCTGAGCTGAGGCTGCACAGAGCAGAGGTTGCCTCTTCCTTTACATAGGAAACGCAGTGGGTGTTGCTTAGTTAAGATTCTGTTATCTATTGGGCAACTTTTGTCAGGTGCAACTGCTAGCTTGTGGTGTGGCTCTTGACAATTTGCCTATTTCAATTAAAAGCAATGTATTCATTCTTACAATAATGGACCTAGCCTAAGGTGATTTTCTAGACTAAGGCAGCATAAAGGTGTGGTCTTGTTTGCAGTTTGAAAACTTAGCTATCTCTCATATCAGAATGAATTCTGCAGAATTTACAAGGTAGAGAAAAAAAATCATGTATATGCCACAACTGTTCAGATTTAAAGGTCAACACAGCAGTAGAAGGAATATGTTTTTCTCCTGATTATCTCACATTGTCTTTTAGTTTGACATCTTATTCCCACTGTAGAAACCATCTGATAGTTAATGCATCCTAGAATGTATTAGTTTTCAGAGATCTGTCAGACATATTTTATGTATTTAGTGAGACATAGATAATGTAATTTGTGTCTCACTAAATGCAAAAAAATGTATCTGACCATTTTCTACTCAGTCATTCCTCACAGGCTAAAAACTCAGAAAAGGTAAACCTTTAGTAAATAGAACTCATTCCTATTGCACGCAATTTTGCAAATAAATTAACAGGTGTTTTTTATTTAAACTATCAGCTGGTCATGTTGATTAAGGGACTCTTGTTATATTTGTATTGTAATTGCATTATTAAATAAAGCTAAGATCATCTTTCTAGTACAGGGCACTGATAAAGCAGCATTTTCAGTACTGTAATTAAGCTGGTACAGATTATAAAACTGGTGTGAGCTGCAGGGGCTGTAGAATGAAGAAAGACATTATGATCTTAGACTCCAGATAATGGAAAGGTGAGGAATAACTGAAGATAAGATGAATGCATATTACATTATTGGGGAACAAATAAAATACATGATTTTAAAGAAAAACAGAGAAAAAAGATTGGACCATGACTGAGGACTTGAAAAGAGAGATGCTTCAAGAGGGACATGAAAAAATATTTCACTGAAAAGGTGGTAATGTCCTAAAATGCACTACTAAATGTGTTAGAAATATACAAATCATAACTGGAGTTGAACAGTTCTTGAAGCAGATGTAAAATATGCTAAAGTAAGGCTAATGGTTTTATTGTTAAAGAAATGTAAATCTGAAAAAACTAGGAAGGACTTCCGTATGCCATAGATTTCCTTCACTGGCATCTTTACATGTTCATTTGTATCTCTGCATTGCTATTTTTGTACAGTGTAATACCTTCAACAAACATCATCGTGAGTTATAGATTAAAGTAACTGGCATTCTAGGTGTGTGCAAAATACCTACTGAATGTACAGCAAAAGACTATAGAGCTCTTTGTCTCTGGTTTCTTGCTTACAAAGTTTTACATTTATTTGTGGTAACACATTTTTAATTAGGAAAATTCTTCAGTCCTTTTACCATAACTGGAATTTTTTAGCTATAAACTTGGCTGAACTTTGTCACTTGCAAGATATTTAAACAAAACATTTGCCTAACCCTATGTATTCCCTATGCCTTTAGATTGAGAATACTAGTTAAAGTGCTTAAAATTGATATAGCAAGGAAAGTGCTATTTATTTATTAAACATAACACAGGACAATATACAGTCCGGAAAATAAAATTCTTCCCTAATTCCCATAATACTAAGCTTTTTATAAATCTATCAGACTTCAACCACACAGTTACTAGACCATTTACTCCTCAGAAGGATGCAGTACATCATAATACATATCAGTCTATAATCATTCCTCTGTATAACCGTAATAACATACAATTAGAACAAATAATAATTATATTTGGAGCTCAAGGAAATCTCATGTAAACAGAAATCAGAAATTAATGAATTAATTATGGACTGAAGGGTGAGCAATATTAATAAACTTATAATTTCTCCTTCTTGATTGGGCATAGTGGTATCATATATGGACAGGTAAGTATTTTTATACTAACTGGGGTACTACCTATTTATTTTCTTACATATTTATATGTATGAAGACAAAGTGCATGCAGGTAATATATAAACATTGTTATCTGAAGCACTTGGTTGTATATCCTTCAGAATATATTTATTTATTTGTTTGTTTGTTTGTCTTTGTTGATCGGGAAAAGGGCAACTGGGTAAAATCCATTTTTAGCAGAGGTCCAGGGAGAAAAGCTCCACATTTAAGTTATATATGATGTACATTTATAATTGCAGGGTAAAAAGATCTATACATGCACTTATTTACATGAATTTTAAATATTTTTTGTTTACATGAATTTTAAATATTTTTAAATATTTCTTACATGAACATGGCATTTTAATACAAAAAACAAGAGAGAAATGAATATAAATTGGCTAATTACTGAATATAGAAATAATCTATAACAATTAATCTATTTATAGCATGATGGCTCAGGAACAAGATATGAAGCCATGAGTGTGTAAAATTATCTCATCTCATTTTCGGATGGATCTGCTATACCATTCTACAGTCTGGAGCTGAATACATTACTACTACAGACTACTTGTATTAAAGAAGTCAAAAATAACTTTTTTGAGAGAAGAGTTTCTGCGGGGGAGGGAGCTCAACCAACATCCAACTTATAGAGAGGTCTGCACCCTGAACTCCAACCTAACTGTTCTTTAACTCAAGTTGCCACAACTCGGGTGTAAGAATAATTATTTTTTGCTTGGTACATGTTGTTTTGAGATTACATTTTTTTCCTATTCCAAACTCTGGAACAGTGAACAATTCCTGTTTGGTATATTTAGTTGTTCTAACTTTGCTGTATGCAGTTTTCATTTCTTTGTATATAAGAGCTGATACATTTCCATTTACACTTTTAGAAAAGGCTTGTTGTGTTTTCATTTTCTCTTTAGGCCTCTGGGTTGCAGTTACAAAAAAAAAAAAAAAAAAAAAGAATTAAAAACATGCACGCTTACTTGCTAATACTTGTATTTCTTTCAAAAGGAGCTGCCAATCACCTCAGACTATTCTGTTCTTTTAGCTGAAACAGAAATATCTGTGCAGTTTTGTTTCATATTACCTCTAAGCCCCAAAATAAAGCAACAAGGATATTATTTCATTAATCATTTTGCACTATAATTAATCTCTTTGCTCTGTGTCCCTATCCATGTAATGCAAAAATGCTTTTATGTGTATGAATGTCTGTGTGTGTGTGTGTGTTTGTGTGTGTGCGTGTGTATTTGTATGTATGCATGTACGTGTGCACAAAAGAAATGAAAAAGCATGCAAAACATGTTCCTGTAATTACTTGTTTAACTACTTAGTTGATAATTCAGAGGATCTTTTCACCATTTCAAGGAAAATAATCCATTTAATAATGGGTAGCCAGTACAAGTAATTCATACATCAAGTGCTACACAAATCCTTGCCAAGTATTGCAGTATCAAATCTTGCAAACCCCAGGCTCATGTGAGGCATACAGTCAAGTCAAGTCCCACATAAAGTCTGGCCAAGTGTTGCATACAGTGAAAAAAAAAACAATTTAGGCAACAGCCGTGAGCAAAACTTCTTTACTGGTGCTTCTGGGTACCTTGGCAGATTGCCTTCAAGTGTTGCATACACCAAGATCAAATGCTGCACAGAACCAGGTCACATGTTACCAATACCTTTGGCCAGGCCTTAATGTCTGTTGCTCAAATCTCTCCCTAATACACTTCTTCAAACTGCTGTAAATAACCATTGTCTATCAGTGAAATGATGGTCATAATCATACCTGTGAGCAAGTATTACAACTTAGTCAAAACAGAAAGTCTGACTAGCTTTTCTGTCTGCTATGGAGTAAGTTATAGCAAGATTCATCCATCTGGTCAATCAGTAATGGTTATTAAGAGAAACTGCATCTTAGCATGGTCTAATGCCATGCATAACAGTTTTAAGTAGATGCAGCTGACCCCTTTCTAAAGAAAGAAAAAGGGCTATTTGGCTTCTTTTGACAGATGCAGAAGGCATAAGAAACATGACAATTCGTAATCACGTAGGCTGTGGAAAAATGATTTGTACATCTCCAGATCAAATAACTTTAGAACTGTAATCTGATTACTTGTCTGTATGATACACAGACGTTCTTCCTGTTTTTAAATTATCTCTATTGATTTCTTTCTTAAACATGGCTCTTCTGCTGAGGATTTATCCATGGAATTTCTGCAGGTAAATCAAACTTTAGAAGTACTTTAATATACAACCCACAAGTAATGTTTCACATTGCCATAATTTCTGCATGATATAGGAGCTAGCAAATGCAGACCAGCATAATTTCTTGTCCATAAATGACATTATTCTAATAAAATTCCTCATCTCCACATGCTTTTATTGGGTGTTATGTTAAAACAAGAATATTAATCAGAAAGAGCTTAAACTCTACAAACTCTGGAAACCAAGAATTCAGAAATGCAAAATAGTATGGTGACATACCTCAGGTGTAGTGTAATTGCCATTTGAATACGTGCACCCATCTTCATAAATCTTTAATCGGCTCTTCATGTCTTTTGCGAAAAGACAGTTCAAAGTGTTCTGTTAGCTAATGTCTGTTCAGCACTACAGCAGCCATGACATTGCTTTTGAGAATGAATGGGAAATCAATAAAGAAAGAAAATAACCTAGCTATTCTGTCTGCTGTTTAATAACAGTTATACCATTGCCATCTTAGGCAAAAAGTCATTCATTCTAACATGATCTTTTGACAGGGTTTGACTGTGGTGTCTTGTCATTTAAAATCATGAGGCTAACCATTATGCTACAAGGAATGAATTATAATAGTCATACTTCAATTGCCAACATACAAAAATCACAAAGGTGTTCATATACTTTGATGGACAAGCACACCTATTTAATTTTTTTCATGAAGTTCAATTCTAGAGGCAGTTCTGATATTCTTTTTCTTAACTTTGCTTTACTCCTGACAAGTTTTTCCTTCCAGCAAAATTCCATCATATACACTCTATTTTTTACATCTAACTCAAGTTCACCAAATCTTTCTTTTCCTTAATACCATCTAACAAATATATATATATATATATATATATATATATACTACTCACATTTCCTCAACTGCTCTTTGGTTTTTACTCATCACCTCCTGTTTGCTTTCTTCTCATATCTTCCACACTTCCCCTCTCTCTCTCTTTCTGTCTCTTATTTTGTCTGCCCATAAATACTAAATTGTAATTCTGACATTTTAAACCTCTCTCTTTGACAGTTTGTCATGTTTTAATATGTAATGACGCTATATTTTACTTAATTTTAGTTTCTCTCTAGTATAGTTGTCTTTCAGTTATTGTATGTTCATATTTTTTTTGCTTTATGTTTTAATATATTGTATAAAACTGCCTTTTGGCTTCCTGTTGAAATATTGGCACTTGAAATGCCGAGTGCTGGTAAGCTGAAAATGTATATATATATATATATATATATATATATATATAATATATATATATCAACTTCAAGATCTTTTTTTTCTGGCCGTTCAATTTACATGTTTTGTGACTCACTCAAGTGGGTCCTGACATTTCAAAAGGTTACCCTGCCTATTTTGTAACTCATCAATACTGTTTACTATGCATGTGTGCATGTGTGACGAGGCTCATTATGCATACATGCAGCCCAGCTGGTGTGCACAACAAGCAGCTCCTTGTTGTGATGACAGTAGGGACCCTTGGGAAGATCATGTTAGTACAACCAGGTAGCAGCCAGAGTAATGTACGAGCAGTTATAGTAAACACTGACTATGCACACACACGAAGTTCAGTTGTTGTGAAACCTTGCACACAGATAGTAATACTAAGGTGCTGAATCATTGTTGCAACTCAAAGCAGAAGATATGCAGAAAAATGTCTTATGGAGTGAAGTAAGACTATACATGTTAAGAACTGAGTGTAGAGGTGTTAGTAGGGCAACAGAAACAGCAGAAACTAACAAATGACTACAAAGAGGGCTGCCGAACATATTGGGGATGCAGAGCACAATGGAGAAGAGGGCATGACACATACATACAGATGTTTGCCTGAAATATCTGAACACAGGGAATGTGACACACAGACATAATAGGAGGGATACAGTAGCATGATGTACCGACCTACAACACTACTGACATAATCACATTTTTAAGTAATACCATAATATAGCTGTACTATCATGTAAATGCAATGACAAACAAAATATTAGACATATGGGGAGTGGAACTGATTACTCTTTTTAGTGATATTACATTAAACACTCCATTAACAAGGTGAGCTATTGCAGGAGTCATACTGAGGGACTCAGGAAAACACATATAAGGAGAATGTTGCACAATAATAGATTAGAAGCAAAAATCAAGACAAATACTACAAGGGAATTGAACTGAGGACTCTCCACATTGAAGGTCTATTAAACACAGCACTGACAAGTTGATGCATTACAAAATCACATTCAGGAAGCCAGGGAAACATGTATCAGGGGAATTGAGGAAGAAAAGTAAAATAAAACGTATAACTTTAAAGGGATTGGAATACCCCATGCTGTGCACTGATAATCCACAAAGCAGATCATTAACAAGCTGAGCCATAACAACAGTTGGAATAAAGGCATGTATGGCTTATTCATTTTCATATTTGATACATGCCATGCAATGGTGTTAAACTCACTTGTGTAACTGATGGCAATATCTGTATCATACGATTTAGATATAGACTTTGTTTCTTCTATACAATGAGAAGTGCCATGTCTAGTTATTTATATAGGGGCATCGAGTGTTCTCTCCACCACCATTTCCACACCATATAACCTCTAATATTTAACTTTTGTAGAAGCCTTTTTTTGGCATATGTGTGGTATTTTATAACTTTTTTTTTACCAGATTGAAGGTTAGAAATGAGAGCAAAGGACAGAGATTAAAACAGAAAGCAAGCAGAGATAGAACAGAAGGTGAACAAACAAGGAATGTGCAGGGTGGAGGTGGGGTAGGAGGAGTAAACATTATTTGTAGGCTAAATGTCCATTTTTTTAAAGACAAAGGAACATACCTCTCAACCTCTTACAGCAAGAAATCTGGACAAAGACATAAATAAAAGTGGGACAAAGGCCCCACAATAGGGACAGTTTTTAAATATGTGTCTTGCAAACTTAGACAGTTGATAGAATGATAGGTTTTGTATTAGCATGAATTTTCAGAAGGGTATTAAGTTTGAAACTCAAATGTCTGTCATTATTTTCTAACTTCAGTCTTTAATGATTTGCCAGTAATTTGCCAGAGCATCACCATTTCATGAAAAATTAACCAAAAATATGAGGCGAAAATTTGGACAGTCTGCAAAAATCTGTACAGTTGAGTAGAATGCAAGGGAAACTTTGGAAAGGAAGTAGGTAGGGAAAGTAAGAGAAAGGTTAGAAAGGTAGGCTAAGTAGCAAAGAAAGACAGACAATACCAAGAAGGTGTGGGATGACATAGTGATGGAGGGGGAATAGAATGCCGAAGGAGACATCAGACTACTAGAGGGAAAACAATGGCGAGGGGGGATTAAAAAAAAGGGATGGGCATCCACATGCAAGGGGCGGGAATTGGGTGCTCACAGATGTAATCCCTGACAATGAGAGATTGCTTGTCACCCTGGGTACTGTCACCACTGTGTCCTGTGGAGCAAGTGCTAGGCAGGGACACAACTCAAAGAATCACCAGAGCATGGTCTCACAATGCTATAGGTGGGTACCACTGTACCAGCCTTAGGTACAGAGCTATCTGACACAGATGGTACAGGTAGGGCAGGAGGTGTGGAGATAACACTGGCATGCTGGGATCCAGATGTGATGGCTGCTTCAGTTGCTGCTGGGTGTGGTTATGGTGCTACTGCTGTCACCTGTGGAGGGCCACCTGGCCTTGTCAGTAGACCAATTGCAGGTTGCTGTGCTGCCACATATAATAGTAATACAAATGGAGGGAAACAAAAATTGTATATAAGAGAAAGAATTGTGACAAAGAGGGTGGGGGATGAGAAATGCAACTGCAATGAAAACGGCATTCAAACTATTTTGGCTAATAGTGCACTTAAACAGAATACAGTTTATAAAAGCATTAAATAATCATGGGCTCCAGCAGCTGACATACAGTATCACAGACAGAAGATTAATGGATGAAGTGATTTAGCTAGACCGATGTGCCCCTGTGTTCAGAGATGCATTTTGATTCTGAGAATACTGAATATATGGAAAGTAAACATGCTGCTAAGAGTGACATATTTCAATAACATATGAAGGGCTAAGGACAGCCAGTCCTATTCTAAGATGTGAAATGCATAGCAAACCAGTAATAATGATCTCGTCTAACTGGGCCAGGTAATGCTGCAGTGCTACTTATGGACTGATAAATATACAATAAAATGTTTTCCAGGTTCACAAAAGTGCTGTGATTTGAACTCACTGACATCCTCAGCAATGTGAGAACAAAAGCATTTGGCATGATCGACTTGTATTTTTACATAGGAGGAGGCATGAAGAAACACTTCTAACATTGCATAGTCATACTAATACTTTTAATCTAAGCCAGTACTGACAGCTGCAGCAGTGGTATATGATAGTTATACATTATTTGTTAATGCCTACTAATGTTACTATTAAAAGGCAGGCATTTTTATTACAGCATGTATGCTCACCCTGACAGTCTCTGAGTCTTAGGTGCTCCATTCTACTGCTATGCATCTGTCTATGTCTTTTGATCTCTTTGAAAACTAGAGACATAAAAATGGCATCATGAAAAATTGGGGAGGGGTGGGTGGTGGTATGCAATTGCATGCTATTTGATTAGCTAAAATAAGTTATACTTACAGTACAGAGGTGGCGACTCTGCCTTAACTTCTTCCTGCCTCAGTAGAAGGTCAGGATTGCAGTGCCTCATTTTATTATAATGGTGATAGCATTGTTGTCCCATGTGTGTGATGTCAGTAGCATGAGAGATCGTCTTGCCAAACTATTGCAGGCATCAGCCTCATATTGTGACCAGATATAGTATTTCTGCAGGATCCTCTGGTTGTAATCCCTGTAGAGGATGTCTAGAAAAGTCTTGGACTCCTCTTCACACCACTTCTGTGCTCTGAAAGTAGCATTACTCTCACTCCTTCCCCAGCCATGATGTCTCACTTTAAAGAATTATAAGGATTAATGACACATGACTGGTGCTCAAGACAGTTCTTGCATGTTCCATCTGCCATTCAGTTGAAGGAAGTGATGGACACTTATTTGCATAGTGAATGGCAAATACAGAACATATAGATATTGTATAGCTGTTTCCAAAGGCATTTTAGGGTATGAAATATGGCAGTCCTCCATCCTAGTATATACTGTTGAGAATACATACTCTACAGCAACTCCATCTTATGATGGATAAACATGTGATGACAATTCTTTCAACCCTAAAATGATTGTCTGCTGCATGTGCTCAGGTGTGTGCATGGCAATGTGTAGAAATCTCCATGATATTCGCCAAATTATACCAATGGGTAAAAAGTTCAAACAAACAAACCATTCAGCAAAAACTGCATAAAAGAACCAGCCAAGATTTGCTATGCAATACCTTGAACCCCCTGTAGTAGATACCAGTAGGATATATGGAAATTACCCCTTCAGGACATAACACTGTTTTAGCTATATGACTTCTGGATGCCAATGACTTTTTACTTTATAAATTTTTATGGGTACATTTAAGCTAATACAGCCAAGCCGCACTAGCTGTACACATGCCATGTTTTTGATCTTTTTCTGACCTCATCAGTGCAACAGAAGTGGATTGACTGGCTATACTTTAGACACACAGGACTTAAAATCATATCTGATGTCAATAAACATTAGGATGCCTTCAAAATATCCCAAGCAACATGCAAACCCAAGGATAGAAAGGTAAAACAGACAAAATATTCAGTAAAAACTGCAAGAAAGATCTAACCAAACTAGAGACTTCATTGTGTAATATCTTAAACCTCCTGTAGTGCAGGCCAGTGGAAGTCTGCAAACAGCTCAAGGACATAGCATTGTTTCAGCTATATGATTTCTGAATGCACATCTTTTTACATTTTACTTTTTAAAGTATTTACAAGTATATTCAGGCTAATGAAGTCAAACCCCTCTAGTTGTAGATATAGCATGTCTACCTTAATGTTTATGAACATTATACTTCATTTTAATCTCAATGTTTTTAATTAATCTAACATTTTCTGTACCTACAAATGGAATGCTTAAAATTTTCCCCTTCTTATTTTTTCCATCCTAACAGTCTATTGCTCTTATTTAATATGCAAAATGTTTTCTGAACAATCTGGTCTGTTAAACAATTGTGCATCTTCGAAGTGCTTATAGCCTGGTGACTTGGCCAGGGTAGCAGGACTTTAACATAAGCAGCAATATGTACAGTAAGTAAAACTCTTATTACATGAACTAGTTGTGACCTTTCAGGTCTGTCAGTATTCCAAACTGTCAAATCCAATTGGTTTTAATTAGCTTCAGGTAATACAACCTGATTCAATGATACTCGTGGCACACCATTATTATTATTATTATTATTATACAAATTATTCGCCTACAAACAAATGGCATTAATGCTGGTGTGGGTACTATATCTAGACCTGCTACTATAAAATCCAAAAGTAAAATACATGTTATTGTGCTAGGCATACTCTGCTGTTTCAATTGCAGTGACTTTCTGTTTAAAAAGTAGCTTATGAATTTACTGTCTGTATTTAAGGACTTTTGACTAAAATAGTGAGAAAGAAGCAAATACGTTAGGGAGTAGTGAGACAAAAGGGTCAATGATGCTTTGAAAGACAGTAAGAATTCTGAATGAAAATGGTGGCGGGATATCTTGGGGGAGTACATCTTGTATCTCCAGTATAAATTTGTGAAATTGGTTAGGCAAGCCTGAGCTCCAATTCACTTAAATCATAGGGCTATCATGATTTGTACTACAATAAGGTAAGACTGCTGTTTCATTTATTCTCCTTGCTTGACTAAGTTGTTGTAGCTTTTTTCCTTAGGAAATAAAACTGACAGGAAATAACGCTCCAAAATATAAAGGGATATTATAAATGGTTGGAAGAATCTAGTGCAAAATAGGGAAAGAAAGGATGCATGAGCATCTTATTGAAAGAGGGTTTGACTGGATTGCCACTAAAACAATAATGGACGAACAAGGTATGTGGGTAACAATAAGAATAAATAGATAAGGTAGAGGTGCAATAGTTGTTTCTTTTTGGTCCCAATAATGAGGTTAAAACTGTTCTAAGGAAATGTCTCAGAGAAATTTTAAACCACAAGCAAGAAAAGAATGTAATAATGACTGGAGTAGTTTCCATACTGTGGCAGAACCAGACAAACATAGATTATGTAGGCAAGTAAAATTTCACAAAAGTGCAGATGTGAAATAATGACAATTGTGAGGGATTTGTAAGTAGTACTGGTAGATAACTGGAGGGTCAAAAGGAGAGAAGAGCAAGGTTTCAGTGCATTGATAGGCTCTTGCCAGACAATGAAACATATACGAGATCGAAGATGAGCAAGTAATATTAAGGGCAATCTTGGACCATATCATCGTGATTATAGAATGGAAGGGATGGGCAAAATTAAATCAAAAATTGAGATGGAATCCTGGAAAGTGGAGAGAAGGAAAAATTGTATGGATGAAGTATATGGAAAAACAAGTAGGAAACTAGGGAAAATAGACAAATGGAGTTATAGAAATCAGGTGGGCATTAAAGCAGCCTGGAGGGGAAGAACTATGTGTTACACAGAAAAAAACAGAAGGAAATCAGTCAGTCAGAGGCAAGAGATGGATATCAGAGGACTAGGGGTAAGGTTAAAGAAAATACAGAATAAGAAGTCTATTGATAAAAATGAAAATTTAAAGGAAAAATTGCATGTTAAAGTAAAAGCAAACAGATATTGAGTTAGGCAGAAAATGGGTAAGATTATGGGTAAAGGGTGAGGTAGACAGTAAAATGTTAATGTGAAAAAATGAAGGATCCAAGAGAGAAGGTGTTAATAACAAGTACTGAATCCAGAAACAAAATAAGGGTAAGTACTAGCAGATACATATTCGAAGTTTTGGTAGATTTCACAGAATGTTTTACAAGAGAATAAATGCCCAAGGTACATATTCTGAAAAGTATAAAGGGGAAATTGTTACAAAGTAAACCCAAACAGAACTGTCCAAGAGATTGGTAATAGAAATGTTCTGATAGCCATAAGACACATAAAAAAGGGAAAGTTGGGAGGATCTGATGCCCATTTATTTCTGTAAAATAGTGGTTATGGAGATGTGAACCTTTAATGGCATTCTGGTCACTACCATGACTTAAGTGACAGTTACTGATTTGGAAAGGTGACCCAAGGACCTTTTGTCTGACTTCTTTATGCAATGTCAATGCAAATAGTTTTTCAGGGTATTGACAACATGGTTGGAAAAAAACTTTACCTTATTGGGCTTGAATGGTAAGTTTTAAACAGTACACATCATCAAGTGACCACTGGAGGCTACTGTGATGATTGGGGATAGATGGGCGAAGGCTGCCAGCCTAGTCAAATAGAATTTGATACATAATTCTATCAACTGTATAAATAAATGTAAAATACAGGCATGTTTTCTTGATAATAAATGTAAAATACAGGCATGTTTCTTGAATGTAAGAAAACACTGTAAAATGTGAACTTCAAATTGTTGCAACATTGCCATCTGCTGTAAGGAAAACCAAGCCAAGTATTTCAAATCTGTCTTTTTAAGTTGAAAAGATCTTATGAATCTCTTTAATATTTACAATTTGGCTCCAGGGTGGCTGGATGAAGATTTTATGCCCATTGTTTTAAGGCTAAAGTTTATGACTAGAATTTAGATGTGGAAGGTGCTTTATTGCTCTGGTTTCTGCTAGCATATACATGTGAAATGTCTTCTATTGTTGTAAATTTCTGTACAGGTGTTAGATTGCTAAATAATGTAGTTTGCCTGGGAAAACCTAAGTGTCAAAAATGATGTAATTTGGGGAGGGACACAGCAAACATGTTTGTTAGTAATGTTTAAATACTATTTCTCACAAGAGACCAGGAGCATTTTGATCTTGGATATCCAACTTACCAGCACTCTGCCTTATGCTCACATGCAAGTTTTAGCACTGTGATTTCTTGTAGGAATAGTTAAAGCTAGTAAAGATTAATTAGGTATTTTTCTTTGAAATCAGACCTGTCATACTGTATTATTTTAAGTTTCTGTGTGATCTCTGAACTCTTAGATATCTCTGTGGTGTAGTAGTTTTGTCTTGTGTTTTAATTATTTATTATTAAATATTTTTAAAACCTTCTACTTGTGGCTGAATTGTGCAGAGATAAGCTCTAGAGTACATTGCATATTTATAGAGGTTATTATAATAGGCCACTCTAAAGTAAGCCTTGACTGTAAGTCATACTACCATTGGATAATAATATTGCACAGTAATAATTGGACACCCTTTTAAGGGCCTTTGAGTAGCTGATATTTATTAGCTGGTGGTGGCAGTAATTACTACCGTATAGCCTGGGTAAAGAGGCACAGCCGGAGAACCTATGCCAGCCTTTTTCCCAGGAAGGTCTGTGTGGTTGTATAACCTCTTCTCAAAGTGTGTGTGTGGTGTGTCAGCTACCTGGGCAGGGACACAAAGCACTGGTTGGACAGAGAGAGTACTGGAGGTTTTAGCTTGCCCAGTTAGGTTGAGACCTGGACCCTATAGCTGTGCCAGTGGGGAGTCTTATTGGGGACCTGGTGAGCAAGGGAGCAACCAGCCCCAGACTGACTGTGATCTCTGTGTGCACTTAAGGGAAATTGTACTTTACTGTGTGTATTAGTTATCATTTTCTCTTTTATGAGTTGACCTCCCTGGTGTTAGTGGTGAGGATTGAGGCTCCTTGATTGCTGGGCAAGGGCACAGTCATCACAGCTACCAATGCATTTTATGTAGTAGGCAGGCAGTGGAGGAACATGAAATGAAGACACGGTTGTGATGGACATTCAAGATGCCTTTGACATGGTCAGTTTAGACTTTTACTGTGTATATTGTGGAACAGTTGCCTGGGAAAGGAAATTGCTGAAAGGATTACAAACTCAGTACTAAGTACTTAAGGTTTATATTATGGCCAATGGGTACTTGTCAACTGAGGCAGAATTAGAAAGAGGAGGATTATAAAACTTCCCACTATGCTAATGCTTATTTCTTTTCTTCATTGAAAAATTAGTACATAGAGTTATGTAGACCCCTAAAGAAAGAAGAATGTTGAAGAGTTATGGCAATATAAGTGGCACATTCGAACCAGTCATCCAATGCAAATTTTCAGCTCATTCCACTCTCTGAGCATTGCCTCTTGAAAGACCATTGCATCCTTCTTTAATCTACCCAAATATGGGAGGAACTTAATGAGTTTAATTAGGATGTATAGGTCTTGAATGTTGAGATAAGTAACTCATATGGAGTCTTGGTGATCAGACAAGGAAGGAGAAGAATGGGAACTACTGTTTACATCCTTTAATCAACCCTTGCCTGAAGGTATCACCAGACTTATGAGACAAAACTAGATTAGTACTGAAACACTTCTTCTAACAGTTATGGAGACTACTCTGTGTTAGTGGGGCTCTCTTTTTACTAAGAAAACAGTTAACTTCGATTATGGGATTAGTAGAGCTTATCAGATCTCCTACAAAACTACCCTGATATCTCTTCTCCTAACCAGATGAACTGTGTAACAAAGGAGTTCAAACAGGAAATGTGTAAATGGATAGGATGTAGGGCCAGGAGAATAAACAAGGCAGAGCAGTAATTCATAGCTCACACTTATCAAAAAAGACTTGGTCTTTTTCATCTATGGCTGTAAAGGAGATCTAATGAAACACGACTTATTAATTACACAGACAGTAGCCCACAAATTACACTCACCTCCAAGGAGATTTATAAAAATGCAAAAAATCTAGTAGCCTAGCTTGCATCTTGCCAAAAAGAATGGAAAACTGCTGTCCTTAGTGAATTCCCATAAGAAATTTTCTAGCTCAACAGATCTCAAAAGACAGAACAATGATCATCTAACTTTTACATCTTTGGAGTCAAAAAGCCAATGTTTAAATGCAGCGCAGCCCCGCTCAAACGGGATGTGCTATATAAAACATACAAATGAAGGTTATAAACCCACAAATGTGGGTTTTATGCAATACATGGATTTACAATGCAGGGACCAGCAGACCAAAAACAACATGGCCACCGTTTAGTGGTTGCTAAGGGGGGAAGCTGAGTCTAAGACATGTAACTAAGCATTAGTAGGCAATCTGATGTAAATGAGTGTTAGGATACTGAATTCCACTGTCACATAGCAAATGAGCACATTCTGAGTAGTGTAAGAGATACATAACGGGGAGGAATAGAGTAGGAGATAGGTGACATCACAGGGGGGAATGGCAGAAAGAAATGCAGTTCATTGGAGGTCAGTGTTACATGACGGATGTCAGACACATATCATGGAAAGAGGAGTGCCACAAGATAAGCATGGGAAAGTCAAGAAATGGAAGGTGTGCACTGTTGCTTACACCAAAGTTTCTTGCTGGGCGTGCATGCGCACGTGTGCGCACCATGAGGCGCGAGTAGGGCAGTGTGCACGCGTGTAAGGCAGACTGAGCATGTGGGAGCATGTTGGCAGACTTCTAAGACTGTTTGTGCTGGTGTGCGCATGTTTTAACCCGAAAAACAAGATTCTAAACCATGTAAGCATGTGTGCGCGCGTGTAAACCACTGTGAGCGTGTTTCTGCTGGTATGCGCGTTGTTCCCCCCTGAGGAAACAGAGAAGAAACAGGAAGCAACAGAATTAGTAGGAAGCTAACAGGGAATACTGCTGGAGCTAGCAGGTGAAAACAATTAGAAGCAGGCAATTACACAGACAGAATAGTAGCTCAGCCAAGCACTTAAAACTCTACAAACAGCAGTGCAGGATGTTTCTCTCAAGAGACACTGCAAGACAAGAGTAAGCTATTAGAAGTGAAAACTGAAAAAGCTGAACTCAGAGCAGAAATGCTAGGGGCTGCCATAGCTGTCATAAGGAGACATAGGCTACTTGCTGAGGGTGGTGACAATGCAAATGGTGCCAGACAACCCACAGTGAGGAGACAGAGAAGAGTGTACAGGCCCAGGGTCACCTACCACGGGTTACATGAGCTGGAGATAGTGGAGTGCTATAGAGTGGACAGAGACCTCCTGCAGCAAATTGTCGAGCTGTGCAGGCCACACCTCACAAACAGAACCAACAGAGGGGAACCCATCCCAGTGGAAACCAAGGTATGTGTTGGCCTAAGAATACTAGCAACAGGTACCTTCCAGAGACCAACTGGTGATATGATGGGGATATCACAGGCATCAGCCTCCAGGGTACTGCACCAGTTCCTGGATGCCATGTTAGCACATGTCGGTGATCATGTATATTTCCCCAATGCCCGTGAGGTATTGGCCAGCAATATGCGTCTCTTCCAGCAAATAGCGGAATACCCTGAGGTAGTGGGTGCAATAGACTGCACGCACATACGCATCAAAGCACCAGCTGGTGAGCGGGGTAGGACCTATATTAACCGCAAGGGCTTCCCCTCCATCAACTGCCAGGTTGTGTGTGATGCCCGGGGCATAATAATGAATGTGTGTGCTGGCTGCCCTGGGAGCTACCATGATTCCCATATCTGGCATTTGACGCAGCTGTACCAGGCATTTGCCAATGGGGACATCCCACATGGACACCTAGTGGGGGATGCAGGTTATGCACTGGAGCCATGGCTGATGACACCATCAGAAATGCACACACACCTGAACAGGAACGCCATAATGAGGCACACGCACAAACACGTAATGTAATAGAGCGTGTGTTTGGGCTGCTCAAGTCACGGTTCCGGTGTCTGGACACATCTGGTGGAGCCTTGCAGTACTCACCAACTACATGTACCCAAATTGTCATGGTATGTGCTATGCTACATAATATGATCTCGTGAAAACAGCTGCAGCAGGACCAGCATAGGGCCGGGCCAAACAGCCCCCCACCATTGCCAAGGCCATCACAGGCAGAGCGTGACTCGGAGGAAGAACAACCTGAGCCAGCCCCAGTAGGCAGAAGGAGGCATGCCCAGTATGCCCTGGCCTTGGCAAAGAGGCAATGCATAGCACATACACTGGCTTAGTAGGAACCCTGGGAATGATACCCCTCTCTGACTCACTCATATAATAACAGGGATGCCTAAAATGACATAACCTGCTCTCAAACATGTACAGGGAGTGTAGTATGTGCATCCGACAGAGGCAGCCCTGCAGCAGCACCTGAGGCATGAATGCCATGTGTTAAATGATGTAACACCATGTAGTATATGCACACTTGATAACCCTAACAGCCTACCCTCACCAAGCATGATGCCACAATATGACGATGAGATGATCAATTGCAATAATTGGCCGAAGTATTGCAGTTAGTCAAAGGGGATCCAATGTGTGCCAGCCTGGGATGACATGCTGAGCATGACATGATGCTCCACCTGCTAGGGGTTGTGTGCACCTATCAGTCCAGGCCTTATGGATACTGGCAAAGGCTGTTGTTACCCACAGCGTGCCCTGAATAGGTAAGGCTCTAAACACAAAACCACCTCCATAGGTATCACAAGGGATAAGAACCTAGATGTAATGCTACCCAATGCCAGAAGTCTAAACAGCAAGATGCATGCAGTCTAAACTCCCCCAGTAGGGAGAATGTTGATATCTGTCCTGTAACAGAAAACTGGGTCATGGCTCATAACAGCACCCTAACACTACCAGGTTACACCTCATACTGTGCTGTACAGCCTCAAAACATGGAACAAGCTACAAAAGTAGGGTGACTAGCAATAATTGTCAAGAATAACCACACCCCCATGTTGGTACCACAACAAGAAGCAGCATGGACTAGCCATGGTCAAGTAACAGCGGTAAAACTGCCTCCCAGTTTATAGCCTGCTACAGACTACCATCCTAACACCAGGAACTGCACTTGGCCTATGTTGCAATACATGAATATATCAAGCCCTCCAAACCACATTATATTGGGTGACTGAAAATACCCAAACATATAGACTGGAAGCATTATACTAGCTCCAACACTGTAGGACAAAAGTTCCTAGAATCCATAAACCAAAATGCCCAGGAACAACGTACCACTCCCACAAGAGGGGTAAGCATACTGGATGTGATAATCAGCAACATGGGTACTGGATGGCAAGATGAGAAGTGTATCCCTCACTGGTAAGACCAGACCATAGAGTAATCACACCAGATATACACATCCTGACCACAGTCCCTGGCCAGAAAACCACAGTGAAAAACATGTGTAAAGCAAAAGTTGCACTCCTCCAAACTGATGTGGAATCCATTAAAGGCCCTGTGCAGGTGCAAAATATGGGCCACACCTCAGAACCTGTTATACAGGCATTCCATGAACACTGCCAGGAATGCTTGGATTATGCAATCCCAAATAAAACCAAGACACAATGCCATACATGTAGGCATCTGGCATGGTGGACTTCAGCCATTACCAAACCATGCAAGAGAATGAGGAAGCTACTACATGATAGAGCAAACATAAAAAGGGAAGTAATCACTGATCAGTAGTATGGCAATAAAATATGTCCACACATACAATCCACTAAGGACAGCTACAACAAGTTGAATCTGTGAATCTTGAGGCAATGTTACACCTGCCCCAAGTACACAGACAACCCTCAACTCCCCCCAAGAAATACAAATATATGTGAGAGATGCAACCATTTATTCAAACCGGAGGCTGAGCTCCCTCAACTCAGTACTGTCAAAACTAGTCAGGAGGAGAAGGTAACCACACACACCACAAACCCAGTCCCACATAGACCTATCACAACTGCAAACTAAAGACATAAACACAGAAAAAACATTCCCGGAGGCCCTAATTACAAACACACCACATCAACAGAGGCCTCCAAAGCAGACACCCAAGCAACCACAACCTCCATACATAGCACATGCAACACATAGTACACAATGCTGGTGTGCCAAACAGTCACAGGCCAGAAGGAGAAACAACATGCCTGATACAGTTGTAATAGGTGACTCCATAGTCAGACACACTGCTGTCCCGCTCACCAGACTGAACAAGGGAAAGGGTACAGTAAGCTGCCTGTAGGCTGCTACAATACACCACATAACACAAGTACACAGGTCACCCCAAAGCAAGTAGAAATATGATGCAGTCATTGTCCATGCTGGCGTGAATGACCTGAGATGTGTCTCCCCGGACTACATGAAAAGAGACATAGATGAGCTCTCCGATTATGTAGTCCAGGCCAGTATGACACTGACAGTTTGCAGCATCCTACCCTCACCAAGAATGATGCCACAGTACAAACACAGAATGATCAGCTTTAACAAGTGGCACAATTACTGGTGTCATTCCAAGGGGATCCAATGTCTGTCTGCTTTGGATGTCATGCTTGACAAGCCACGCTGCTGTTCCAGGGATGGCTTGCACCTGTTACCCCTGGGCATCTGGATATTGGATAAGGCTTTTGCCACCTCCATAGAGCCTTTTGTAGGCAAGGCTGAAAAGACTAACCCACCACCCTAGAATACATAAGTGGAAAGAAACATAAGGGTAATGCTGACCAATGCCAGACGTGTAAATCTCAATATGCATGCTCCCGAGGCCCTCCCCAGTATGGAGAACATTGATGTCCGTGCAGTGACAGAAACCTGCAGCAAGGCTCCTGACAGCACACCAGCACTACCAGGTTATACCTCATATCATGCTTTATGGCCCCAAAACCTGGATCAAAACATAAAAGGAGGGGGAGTATCCATATTCAGCACAGACACCCACACATCCAGGTAACTGACAATGCACGAAGCATCAGAGACCACCCATGTGCAACTAACCGTAGGCAAAACTACTGTACAGTCTGTAGCATGCTACAGACCACACTCTCACACACAGGAACCCCACCCAGCCATCCTGAAGACACTGGACAGTATGAATGTCTCACCAAATACCAAACAAGGTACTCACAAATTACCACATAGGTGGTAATCCATTATGTATGGAAGGAGTAATCAGGGACCTAGGGACACAAGTGGACAGTAACCTGTTATGTGACACTCACATTGCCAATGTGGCTAGGAAGACTGTCTATATTGGACACCGTATCATGAAAGGATTCACATCTACGTCAACAGAGGTCATTGTGCCCCTATACTGTTCTCTTATCAGACCCATAATCTAGTACAATGCCTCATTTGGGATGTACCTTACCTGACACCTGCAGCAGTTAGAAAGACCTCAAAGGTACCTCATCAAGAGGATAAAGGGTCTCAAATATATGTCATATGCTGCCTGGCTGTAGACACCCCAGCTGAATGCAGTCACATACTGCCTACACAGAGGCGTTGTATGCCTGTTGTACAAGGCCACGTCCAACACAGGAGTAATGGACATGCTCCACCCCAGAAAACCCAAAGCCATCGAAGCTGTGAGAGTGAGAGATGTCATCCTCAACACATAATGAATTAGGATGTGCTGGAGGGACAGATACATAACCCAGAGGCTCCCTACACCCTGGAACAGAATCCCACTCCATGTTAGGCAGAGCCCCTCACTGACACTCTTCAACAGGAATCTTGCCAAGTGGATGGATGATCGTAGATGTACACTGGGGGTCTTCACTGTGTCACGTCCAGACAGAGGCACAGTAAAGTAAATCATAAATGGCCATAATATTCACATAGCAAGGGGTGGTGAAAGCCACACACACTCTGGCTAGGCTTATAAATGCCCTAGGGCGGATAGCCTAGTACGAACCTATGAACCTATGAAGATACAAATTGTACAGGACACTAAGGATAATCACAAGGCTTTCTTAACTGATGGTAGGAACCTTGTTGGGAATTCACAGATATGCTCTGAATCACTCAAATATTACAAACAACATACCAAACACACACACATATTGCCAACATCCAACCTGACAGGTGCAATGCAAACCCCCCCCCCCCAAAATGCAAAATATCTATCCCAGCAGACTGCTGGCCCCCTGACATTGCAGATGCTGAGGTAACAGCTGGCATCTACAAAGCAAAACACACAGCATCAATGGTATGAGATGGTGTCCTGGGCTGAGTCCAACATAACACTACTGCTCAATGTCAGCCTTACCACAGGATATGTACCCAAAGAGCAGTGTACAACAACAGTGGTCCTTCTCAACAAAGGTGTTGCCTGAATGGATACTGCAAACTACCACCCCAGAATCCTGACAAGCTTGGTCTGCACAGCTATGGAAAGGATCAGCATGTACCACAGACATAAAGATATTGGGGACCTACTGACACCGGACCCTACCCAGTGTGGCTTTCTTAAGTGCAGATCCTTCCCCTTAAACATGTTTGACTCATTTGAAACAGTCATTAAGGTCATTGATGAGGGCAATGTGGTCCACACAGCATAGCTAGACCTTGCAAAGGCTTCCATACAATACCCCACGTGTTCATTATAGATAAGCTCACCAGCTTAAATATAAACCCCTATGTCAGTAGAGGGGTTGCAAACCAGACCAAGGACAGAACTGACATGGTCAGACATGCTGCAGCCATGTCAGACTACAAACCAGATAGAACTGGCATCCCACAAGGCTTGGTCCTGGGACCTCCCTCGTTTGGTATATATGTCCAATACGTACAGGCCAACATGGAAGGACTGTGTCTGAACAAGTTTGCAGAGGACTACAAACTGGCCACCATATCTGACCCTCCAGCTGACACAAGCATCCCACAAAATAGCCACATAGAAACAGACAACTGGTGCCATAGCCATGTTAGCAAGCTAATTGCAGAAAAGTGTATAGTCAACCCCTGTGGATATACAGTAAGTGCACATCAATTACCACATAGGTGTTAACCCATTAAGTACTTAACATGTAATGAGAGACCTGGAGACACAAGTTAATAGATATCCTGCATTGGACAAGCATGTGGCTATAGTGGTTACAGAAACATACCATATACCCACCTAATCATGAAGGTTGTCAGATCTAGATAAGGGGAGGTCATTGTGGCTCTACAGTCATCCTTCATCAGTGTTACAATTGACTACAATAGCCCCTGTGGGATGTACCTCAGCAGACACCTCCATCAACTGTAAAGTCCCCAAAAGTACCTCACCAGAAGTATCATAGAGCTTGAACAGATGCCATGTGTTGCCTGATTAAACAAACTGCAGCTCCGCACACTGCCATACTTCCCACCCAGAGGCAAGCTGTGCCTGATGTATAAAGCCATGTCCAAGTTGGAATCAATGAACATGCTGCACCTTGTACAATCTGAATGGCAGTGAGCTATGCACATGAGAGACCTGAACCCCAGCACTGACATACATAGGACAAGCTTTACTGAATGATCCATACACAGAAGCCACCACCACTCTTGAGTAAACTCCCAGTACAGGTTAGCCAGAGAGTCACTCATCAACTCTCCTCAAGAGGAATCTTGATGAGTGGATGGGAGATGGTAGGTTTACCCTGGGTATCACTGTTATGTCAAAGGTAGATGGAGGCACAGTATACTAACCATGACATTTGTCATGGCAAACTCCACTTACAATGTGTGTCAAAGGACAAACACACTCTCCGACTAGCATTAGAAATGGCCTAGGGCACATCGCTAGTGTTTGCCAATGTCCACCTATGTTGTGGAATACACTACCAATGTTGGACAAGCCTGGTTTAAGTAGTTCATATCTGAACATAATGCAACATGGTCAGATGTGCACAACTGGCCCCTAACCAGTCTGTCATGCTCACTATGAAAATGTAAAGCAGTGATAGGACTAAAGCCCAGGATACTGTCCACCACAGTGAAAGTACTGAACCAGTACACTATATGGTACTACAGTGTTAGGTCAGTATGAAAGGATGTTGACAACTGTATGCAAAGTATCCCATGCAAACACTGCAGGCACAGTATAATCCCTGTTGTGTTCAGGCACAAAACAGTTGGACAAACACAACCATAAACGTGAAATATTGTTGAAGTTTACACTCATCCACAAATGTGGTGGGTTGCAGAGCTCAACATATGGAAAGCTCACACTGGGCATGCTCGCACACTTTGATAAATGAGACATATGTCAGACAACATGCCATGGAAAGCCTGAACTGGGCATGCTCACACACTTAGGACAAATCTCAGTTTAGCAGTTGGCCACACATATCTGGTATTTGTACATGTTATTCCAGGAACCAACCACATTACAGCAATCTGCCCAGTGCACACAGTTAAATGACTACAGAGACATAAGTGATATAGTGGATCCCTCTCATTTTCAAACATCTTCCACAGAAACACAAGTTGTTCATAGAAACAGGGAATGCTATGGCAATATAGACCTGCAAACAGTCTATCAGCAACAAATATTGTGCATCTGACAATTAAACATATGGGTGTAGAGGTCAACGCTAGGCTGTTTGCCCTAGGGAATGACAGCTTAGCCAGAGTGTGCTTGGCATCTGCCTCCCCAGTACAGTAGGCTACTGTGCCACTGTAAAGTAGGTCACATAAGGCACTGTGTGAGGCTAGTGTGCTGTGCCTCCATCAAGCAGGGACACAGTGGAGATCCCAGGGGTTGAATTTGCTAAGCCACATCCATGTTGTTGGTGTTTGCTGGAAGAGGGTTGGTGAGGACCTCTAACAGTAAGTGGGCGTCAATAACAGACTGAGGGGAGCCTTATCTGCATTGTCTGGACAATTTCACTGTCAACACTTTGTCGTGATGATTATGAGGGATTGACGTGTCGTGCCAGTACTGTTCAGAAATGTCCTCCCTCTGTGGGCTACTGTTCTGCAATGTATTAGCTCACTCTGTCTGTTGGACAGCTCATATATGGCTGGTGTACACCTGACAGGTGTCCTGTTGTGGAGGAGTCATGGGTATATTTGGGATAGCATGATCAATGCAAACCTTCCACATGCTCATAGAATGCAATTGTCAAGGATTATGAAGAGTGGCCTGTATACTCCCCCAGCATGGGTCCTTTGAAGTCTTCCACCCCAGTCTTCACAAGTGTAAAGTCTGCTTTTGATAAATACACTTTGTTTGCAGTGACAACCTTGCCTGGGGGTGAGGATGGGATATGGATGTCCAGGGAAAGGTAGGTATAGTCAGATATCAACAATGGTGGTCTACCTCTGGTGTGGAACAGTGAGTACCCATGTTGCAGATGGTCAGGTGCATATGTATTCCCCCTTGTGGCTGTGGTGAGTGGTTCTGCCATAGCACATGGACTCACAAATTGTAGTGGCTGTAGGGTAATGTTGTAGAGGCCTGAGTAGTTCCCACACACAATATACCTGTACCTGACATTAACAACTGGAATGGTATATGTGAACACCTGCATATCTTGGCACTGGTCCCAGGGAGTAGGGTGTGTGCAATTACATGTGTGAGAAAACTGACCCTTTTGGCAACCAGTACAACACACCAGCTACTGCATATTCCAATCTCTACACAGAGATGATGTCAGCACCCTGCAAGTACAGCAGAAGAGGGCAAATCTCCCAGTAATGCAAATAGCATGCTCTGCTACTGCATCTCTCAAGTTATGGCTTTGAATTCCACACATGCCACGTGTGTTTTTGTCACACAGAATGCCCATGTGTGTGGATTGTTGTTCACAATAATGCATGACATCGATTAAACCAGTAATGGCAATGGACACAGATGATGTATGTGTGTGCCAAATACACATATGTACCTGTGACCTTCAATAGTTCCCATGTCTGATGCCTGCCACATGTGAATACATGGTATTTGCACTGGATAACATTATGACTGTGGTCTTCTGTGCGGGTGCTGCATGTGGTATGTGTATATACAGTGTGAGTTGTATATGGTATCATCCTAGCAGCAAGGGATGCACATCTGGTCTGGGGCATATAGTCTACATGTTGTTGATGAACAGGTGCTGCATGTTTTCACCTGTTGTGGGAGTGGTAACACGTTGTTCCATAGCAATGCAGTGACTACATGCTAGGAACCTTTCAGCTAGGGTGTTGTAGCTACAGTAATTCATCAGCATTCAGTAATACGTCAGCATTCCTGGTGAGGGTATGATGCCAACCAAAGTCAGGTTCATACCAGCCTGTGCTACATGCTCAGAGAGCCCTTCTATGTTCCCTATCATGTAGTCCAGGGAGGTACATCACAGGTCAGCCATAGTGGCATGGACAATGACTGAGTCATATGTGTCCATGCCTCTTACTGACCTGTATGCTTGTGTTATGTGGTGGACTATAGTGCCCCACGGGCATATCACTGTGACCTTCACCTTGTCCAACCTGGTGAGCGGGACCTCATTGTACCGGACAATAAAGGTATCTAACACAACTGTAGCAGGTGTGTTGTCTAGCCGTACAGGCTGTGACTGTTTGGCACACAGGATTTGTGTGCTATGTGTTGCACGTGCTGTGTTCCGGCTTAACGTATGCCTGTGTGCCAGCTGCAGAGGTGTCTGCTGCTCAGGCAGGATGCTATTCTGAGGCTCCACGAATGGCCCAGTGTGTTCACGTGTTTGTATTGCTGTCAGTGTAGGTCTACATCAGACTGGTATTGTAGTCATTGTAGTATTTCATGCCTCCTGAGAGGTTATGCCAGTACTGGGTTCAGAGTGCTTAGTCCCCAGTTTGGCTATGTGGTTGCATCTCATGCATGTGTTGTACGTCCATGTGTAGGGGAGAGGGTTGACTGTGTACATGTGGCAGCTGTGTCATTGCCACATGACCCACATATTTCACAACTGTACCATAGAGGTGACTGACAAGTGACCTTTGCACATGCTACCATAGTATTGTGATTGCCATGGTGATTAACAGCACATAGGGCCAATGGGGAACAAGGTACAAAAGGTGAGTATGTGAGGGTGTAGTGCCTGTGATTAGTTAGCACTGGCATATATGACTGCTCACGTGGACAAATGCCAGGTAAGTCATATGCAATGTGTCACAGGCAACGTACATGCGAACAAGACAAACAGTGACGTTCGGTCAAGTGAGACATGGACATACATATAGTAAGCTATGCAGATGTCACTAGGAGTCCACATAAGCTCTGTAACTCTGCATTGCAGGTGGAATCAGTGTTCCAGGGTAACTGCAAGCAAACATGCATGCAAATAAAGCTACAGTAAGCAGGGCTGCATGTAGTCCATTGTACAACAAACAAGCTGTACCACTTCCAGTAGGTAACAGTGCAAATATGCAGGCACTATACACATGTACATGGAAATACACAAGTCAGATGGCTAGGGTCCAGTCTCAGCGCACACATGTGTACAGACCATGTACCGTCAGGATGTACAATAACTGGATGGAAACCCAGGTGCTCATACCTGCAGTAATACACATGTCAAATAACAGACACTGAGCCTTCACTCAGTGGTTCCATACTTAGTAGGATGTATGCTACCTGTCCTGCCACCACAGTATCCCTGACATTTATGGGGACTCTCCCTCCTGTGAAAGTTAGTTTTGTGTGTTGGGGCTGTATAGCATGGTATGAGATGTGAGCTTGCAGTGCTAGGGTGCTCCTGTATGTCCTGTACCAGTCGTGTAGTACTGCACACATATCAACATCCTCAAACATCCACATAGCATAGTCCAGTGTGGGCAACATGCCACTTGCAGTTTACATGTCCATCATTGCGTATCAATACTTTCATTACCTTATCCCCTGTGCTAGCTATGTATGTAGCCTTCTGTTGACATCATTACCACCAGTATGCCAACATTTGCAGATGATACACTATGGTACTTACCATGGGTGTAGACAACAGTACAAGACAATCATACCCTTACTGCATCAGGCATGCTGGGATATACCCACAATTATATCAGCACACAGTACTGTTAACAACATGATACTATTACTACACATCTATGTAGTCACCCTGTGCATCAGCAACATGTTAACCTGCACCTGCACTGATGTTACAGATTGCAGGAGGTGGCACAGTTTCATCATATGCACAGGGTGTGAACTTGGTATGCCTGAGTCTGCCACTGATACCACCAATTTACATGTATGTGTATGGGTGTTGGTGAGGGACAGCAGTACAAGGTGTGGCAATGTTGATGCAATGTGTGCATGTATGCGGTAGCCCTAGGTGTTGTCAATTCGCATGTGTGTATGTATGCACACAGTTCCACCTCATGTCTGCCATATACTGGTGTTTGTGGACAGCCACAGACTGTACCTGCCAGGTCATACAGATCAGTGTCTCTGGCCACGGACATGGTACCTGTGCCTACCAGGGGTGCTACGGACCGTATCTGGTACCAATCCAGACTGGGTACTGTCATCAGAAGCAGGTGTTCATTGATTGGACACAGATCCCTGTCAGGCCTGTCCAGAGCCATGTGCAAGTGGTCTCCTGGGGCGGTCTGATGACAGCACAGACCCAGCATTGCTGGGGCTGCTGCTGGCACTATGGGGGCAGCCGCGGCCCTGTTGTCATCCGCGACGACTGCCAGCTGCTGCTGCTGTTGCTGGCATACGCCCACGTCGATGCCTCAACCATCTACCATTGCCCTGGCTCATGGACATGTAGTTGTGGAACTGATTTAATATGTCCCCACAACGTCTGTCTATGACATCGGTGAAATTATGGATGGCAGCCGCAATGTCATGCATACTGTCAGTCATGGCTGTGCGACATTCTGTCAGCTCCCTCAGATCCTGTCTGGTGTACCGTTCCATACGTGACTGTGCCTGCATGACAGCCCGAAACATAGCTGAGGTTGTAAGACCTCTGTGGGCACGTCTGACAGGGGCAGTACGCCCATGGATGCTCCCACGAGAACCCCTGGACATCTGTCTGTGTGGTACCATCTCAGGGCCATGCCCATGGCTGCTGTGTGGGGAAGCATGTGCCACAGATACCACATTACCCTGGTCAATGCCCACTGTATCCTGTCCATCACCTAGGGAAATTGGTGACAAAGGGTGTATTGGCAGGATGACTGTGCGCATTGATGGGGTTGACAGCTGTGTACTGTCAATTGGCTGACCAATGACAGACCCTAGCATACCTTCCTGTGCCATTACACAGGTGTCATCATTATCAGTACCCGTGGCACCTGATTCAGGTTCCCTGCTGCATGACACCAGAGCAGCACCAGAACCTGTGGGAGGGAAACAGGAAACACAGTTTACAATGTCTACACAATGTTACCAGTGATGCACACATGCATAGGTGCACACATGCACACATCTACAGGTGCACACATGCACACATGCCCACATGCACAGGTGCATACATGCACACATGCACAGGTGCACACATGCACACATGCACAGGTGCACACATGCACACATGCACACATGCACAGGTGCACACATGCATACATGCACAGGTGCACACATGCACACATGCACAGGTGCACACATGCACACATGCACACATGCAAACATGCACACATGCACACATGCACAGGTGCACACATGCACACATGCACAGGTGCACACATGCACACATGCACACATGCACAGGTTCACACATGCACACATGCACAGTTGCACACAGTTGCACACTTGCACACATTTGCACACTTGCACACAGTTGCACACTTGCAAACAGTTGCACACTTGCACACTACTCAGTATGTGAGATATCAACAACCAGACACAGACACACCTGCATGCATACACAGAGCACTACTAAGTGAGCCTAATATTACTATTACTATCAAGACTATTAAAGGTATTGTTAATACACACTCACCAGCATGGATAGGCTGCATTGCTGTTACACCGGAGGGACCTGCAGAAGTGAGGAAATTAATGTCAGTGGGCACAACTGTGCCATTGTTACTGAGTATGATACAGGTCAGTAGTACAACAGTTGCCTTTCACAGGTCAGCTGCTGATATTGAGAATATCACACTTGCACATTAAATACTATGATGACAGCTACAAACAAAAGACACACCTCACACATGCATTAACTACCAGTGTACACAACAGTCAACTATACATATGGCATATTATCTGCACGCTTGTAGTCTTGCTGCTGTGTGGCTCCAGCCTCCATCATAATGCAGGTCTGCTGCTGTTGTTGTTGTTGTTGGCGAGCTGGAGCCACAACACTTATGAGTAGTCCCTCCAGTCTGGTGAGTGGGGGATGTGTAGCCACCCCACCACCTGGGGCAACCTGTTGCCTGTGGATATCCAACGCACGCTGATGGACATTTCTGATTAAATCACTGCAGTGATGTCGTACCTGCTCATATGTCCTATTATGCATGCCTATGTCATTTACCCCACGGACCAGGTCTTGCCACAGTGCAGCCCTCTCCTGCTGATTCTGGCTGGTGCGGGAAAAGAGTATTGCATAATCCCGCACCAGGCTCTGGTGTATTTCCTCATCCTCAGCTGCAGAGTACGCTGGATTGCGCTGGTGAGCCATGGTCCTGAAAAAGGAAATAACATGATATCAGCAAAATATGTCAGCAGAATATGGCACACATACTACACATGCTACTCGACTGTTGTGATACAACATATCTCACATATATAGCATCTGTCTGTCTATTGGTGGATACACATGTAAAT
>NC_056747.1:999369405-999384405 GCF_019279795.1 Protopterus annectens | reverse complement strand
CACACCCGCTAACAACCGCTTAAAAGTGCTTACTCTTGCGCGCACCTGCGCTATTTTCTTTGAAAGAAATGAAAATGGGGAGACAGGAAAGTGGTGAAAAAGGGGTCACAAAGAGGGTAAGACAGTAGGGAAACAAGCTCGGGTTTTGCAGGAGGGATGTAGGTAAGGCCCATAGCTGCCCATTTCTTCATCAGCAACAGCTGTGCATATGTTTGTAATTTGGTGTGACATTTGAAACCTTCCACCCCTAACAGAGGTGTAAGGACAACAATAATACTTGTTGTACAGCCAATTGTAATTGACAGTTTCCATGTCCAGCAGACATGTGTGCGAAATGGGCAGCTATGTATGGGGCGTAATTTTTTTGTGGGTACAGAGTGCCTTTTTTTTTTTTTTTTTCAGGTGAGAGTGGTATGGAGTGGTATGCCAGGTACGGAAAGTCGGTATAGCTGGGGAGGTAGGTTGGGTAGGTTAACAGACAAGACAAACAAGACGCATACAGGGGCAGTGTATGACACATGTGGGGGGGTTACACAATTGACGGAGACAGATGTTTGGATATCTAGAGCCCATGAGCCCACAGATGGCAATAGTGGAACTGATATCCCCACCCATGGGCAGTTGCCACTGTGCCTTCACGGCCCAGGATGGGGCTGTGCTGGGGGCTGTGTAGGCTGGGCAGCAGGCACGCCCATTAGTTGTGCCACCTGTGCCTCAAGCTGGCGTAGGGGCCCAAGAACAGCTTCCCAGATCTCCCTATGCACCACAGTCCGGACATTACAGAGGGTGAGTGGATGTTCTCCTCTGGCCACACTTGCAGAGGGGGGATGAGCCCCATCCCCCGCAGCGCTTCCACCCGCAGGTGGCACAGGGCCACCGGAGGAGGGTCCGGCCTGGGCACTACTGCCAGGTGCACTCGCCAGCTGAGGAGGGGGAGGTGGGTCCGCTGGAACCCGCCTTCCCTGTCGTCCTATGTTTTGCATTATGTCATGACAGTTTGGGTTAGTAGCGTACAATACCATTCACAATTAGTTGTAACAGCATGCATTAGTATTCCCATTAACCAAACACCCAGATATTCAAACCATTGAACAGCAAGCATAACACATGCATATTTGGAACAGCAATACACAGTCCAACAACATGCAGGGTTGATTGATGGCAACAGGCCATCAGGTTTGGATGTATGAACAGGGCAGATGCATCAACGTGCATGCAAATATGTATGAACCAACAGGACAAATGTCCAGGGTGTTAATTGTGATTGCACATACCAATTTCACGTGGAATGGATTATATGTGGTTATAGGGTAGGGTGAAGAAAATTTAATTAACAACTTCAAATACCAATACATATGCTGTACATTTCTAATAGCTGCAGATATATACACACTACAGTTCTGCCTACAGTTTCCTATGTGATAACTACTTCAAGTTGGTGATAGGAATGTTACTGCTACATCAATATGCATTTTTATTTTTATTCATACACATTCATATCTGGCTCTGTTCAGCTACATCATCCTGCTACATTTGCTTTATATAGCTATAGACAACTGTGGATGTTTGGTATTTCAGACAACCATACTATCTGCATATTGCAGACTGAGAGCAACATATCCAGATTTTGGGATACACATTCCAGCTGCGGTAACATTTTCAACACATTTTACGGTTTGGTTCTGCTTGTCACATTCATTTCATTCTGTACTGACTGCAGTATACTTTATTCAGAAGTTATTACTACTTTATTAGAGGATTCATAACTCTTTCTCACACTCTCTCACTTGTTTTATTTTTACAATACAGGATGGTACTTAATTCTAGGCTTTATTGACATGTTTTACCTGTAGTTATTACAATCCTTCCCAACAGTCTCACTTCTGTCATGTCTCTGTATTTCAACAGGGATATATTTCACACATGTGTTTTACTCAGCTTCTGTAGCTGTACTTTTCAGCCTGCTGCAGGTTATGTACTATTATATTACAGGTGGGACATCTTTATTTCAGACTTTATTTCAGACTTTTTCATTTTTCTGTTTGGATTACAGACTGCATCACACTTTTGTAATCAAGCAATACTTGCAAACCCTCTTACACTGTTACTTGCACATTTTATCACTCTTTTGCTTACTGTCATACTTTTATATTTATTTACAGTTACAGGGAGAGGATTACTGAACTGCCTGGTGGCGCAACCATGCCAGCCTATCGCCATAGGCTCTACGGTTTGCAGAACGGACACCTGCAGCTGTAATATAAATAAAGTAATATTGGAATACACATCTCCATAATATCAGCTAAGTTAATTTCTTACATAAATAATTAGATGTAACTTACTCAGTAGTGGGGCGTTGGGCATTTGCAGGTCCTCCTGGATCCAACGGCTCAGTTGGCCCTGCTTCTGTCTCTTCAGGTCCGCATGGTGGTGACGGACCTGCTCACCAGTCCTTGGTATCCCTGTGGCACTGGTGAGATCATGAGCCAACCGTTCCAATGCCTCAACCCTATATGCTCCCCACAGGACCTGGCCCTGCATGAGTTGGGCCTCATGATTGTGGACAAGGAGCCAAACCATATATTTGGACTCCTCAATGCCCCACCTCTGTGCTCGAAAGCAACTACCCTCACCTACACCTGACATTCTGGCTGCAAGTTGGTTCTACAATCGGTTATGCTGTGTATTCCCGCTTATGGGGCTTATATATGCCGTTTTTCCCGCACTTATCTGTGATTGGCCATTTTGGAATTGTATCAGCTTCACAAAACCTGCTTTGTCATGCTCCTCTTTCTATTCATTCCTATATATTTGCTATTACTGCATTTCTAAGTGCAACTGTAATGGCTTAGTGGTTCAGTACCTTGACTATGGTGCATGGTATTCTGGGTTCGAACCTAGCCACTGCTTTTTATATTTTATGACTGTCTACACAGGCTAGGAGGTGTGTCTGTGTAAAGGCAGTTTTGTTACAGCTTGCTCAATGTTGCCCGCCGGTTAGCTTGTTGGCGCGGCACGCAGCTCCACGCAAATGGGGTACGCTGGTTTACATGTCATTTGGCTGTCAGCACGCATATTACGCTCAACTCAGCTATGGGCACACAGTTTCAGTGTGTTAAAACACTGCTCACCTACGGTCACTCATTTTACACCTGTTAAACCACTTCTCACCTACGGGCAGATGCACTCAACTTGTTAAAATGTAGCTAAGCTATAGGCAAATCTGACATTTTTTATTATTTTGTTATCTCACATTTCTTCAAAATAAATGGCCCATTTCATTACATTTTACATAAAATATAATTTTATATGTGTACATATATGTCAGGGACTTGTTTCGTGCTTATTTCACTAAAAATAAAAATTGATGTTTGGGGGGCTCGAACCATGACTGCCTGCTCTTCAGCCGACATCTCTACCGCTATGCTATTGCTTCTTGGCTTACTTTGCATATGTAGTTCTTATATGTTTTTCCACTGACTGCTAACTGTGGCTAAGCTACGGGCACGCCCGCGCAAACGAGCACACTCATGGGCAAACATCTTTACAATTTAAAAAAAATATATAACATGTTCATTTATATATTTTATGTTCATAGTCTGTGGGGGCATGTGTTGTGTTGTGTTTATTCACATTTACACGGACTCTGTCATGGGGGTTTACTTTCGGGACTTTTACTCTTCTGGGGGCGTGTCCGTTTGCAGGGCTCAGCCTACGGACATGCCCCCTACTGTCTTCCACGGACCGTGTAAGCCTTAGGTATGACTCAGCATGCCCTCATGCATATGCATGACATGCTGACATCACACCGTTTAACTGCAGCCTCCATGTAAGCCTTGTAACTCTTACAAGGAGGCTTCGTGAATCCTGCCCATTGTCTGTTGTATAAGCTATTTAAGTAGTCTTCCCACCCATTATTTTTCATTATTCCATAATACTGACTGTCCACCCAGCAAACAAGTATTGCTCTTGAATAAACATCCTTTATTGTCCCCTGCTCATTTCCCCATCTGTTTGACAGCCATATGACACTTTGAGAGGGTCTTGAATTAATCCTGCTCCACCCTTGTCAGGTAAGAGAATTATTTTGTTGTTTTGCACTTTTGCACTTCAGTTAACTGCGTTAGAGTGCTGCTACTTTATTTGTTGATTTTGCACATGAAATCATTTAAAGGTCTTTAAAAGTTAAAATGGCTATGTCTAGGTAGTTTTTTTTAAGTTATTTTGTAGAAGCATTAGACTCTCAAGCAATCTTTTCTCTTGTTACACTGAGAAGACTGGGATAGTCCATCTAGTGGAAATAAGTGGTGGCCTGGTCTGAGATGGGAAACATAAGAAAGATGCATGTGTAGTTGTTTTATCAGCCAGAGGGCTTAGAACACAATTTTCTGTCTTAAGTTCCTGTATAAATTTGGTGTGCTTGCACACAGCTGCCCAGCTTATAAAACCACCTCTGAAATTGTACCAGCAACTCAGTGAGTGACGAGCAGCTACAGTGCATGTTGAGTAGCACTGAGCAGCTAGTGTGCATGTTGAAGAAAACTGTCCCTTGAATTTAGTATTATATAGCCCAATCTAGTCTCTAGTCCTAAATGCACCCTTAGTCGGCTCACTATTAATCCCTTGTGTATTGGACGGCACAGTGGTGTAGCGGTAGCATTGTCGCCTCACAGCAAGAGGTTTGCTGGCTCAATTCTTGGCTGGAGTACCTTCTGTGTGGAGTCTGCATGTCATTCCTGCATTCATGTGGGTTTCTTCTGTGTGCTCTGGTTTCCTCCCATGTTACAAAGACATGCATCTGCAGCATTTCTCCCCAGTTCTCGGCTGAAAATTGGCTTCGTTCCAAGTTGGACTTTCTGGTTAAACAAATGTTAAAATAAAAAAATAAAATCAAATATTGCACTTCTGTAACTCACTCAGAAAAGGACCTGACATAATGGATATCGACTTTCACAATTTCTCCTCAACTAGTTTGGCGGATATAGATATACTGGAAACAATGCAATAGTTGTCTAATGTTTATTGATGTGCATTTAATCCTCAAACTAACAAAGGCAGTATGTGGAGATGTTTGTACAAAATGTTTCTGAAGGCAAAACTCTCACTTACAAACATTCATAATAACAATATGGTTGCCAGAAACATATGTGCTAAAACCACCACACATAGTACTCATCCCCACACACAGACCTACTTATGCTGGGGCACTTAAATGCAATCTCCCAAACCCAAAGACATCCCAGATATTATACCTGCAAAGATTACCCTCAGCACACCTGAAAACACTGAATAGAAGCAACACCTAAAACTGCACATACAGCCACACCCAGTGCAGCCTGAACTACCAAGCCCATGGGTCAAGTCAATACACTACCCAGAACTATAGTCATAAGGGACTCCATTGTGTAACATACTGATGCTCCACTCATCAGGCTGAAGAAGGAGGAAATAATGGTCAGTTGCCTATCAGGAGTCGAGCTCCGCCAAGTTATGCATGCACTCAAGTCACTGTACTGCAGGTACTAGTATGATTCAGTCATAGTCCATGTAGGAGTAAATGGCCTCAGATGTATCTCCCTAGACTATATGAAGAGAGACATTATAGATCTCTCAGATTATGTGTCTTAGGCTGGTAAGTGCCTAGCACTGAGCAGTATTCTACCTTCCCCAAGGATGATGCTACAATATGAAAAGAAGATGACTGACTTTATAACTGTCTTAATTTTTGTTGTCATTCTAAGGGATAAAATATTTGTCAGTGTGGGTGGACAGAGTTAATAAACTACATTGCTTTGCTGAGGATGGTTTGCATCTGTCTTCTCTAGGGTCTCAGATATTTGCCAAAATATTATCCTCCCCCATAGAGCCTTTTTTATGCAATGCCAAATTGACAATCATTTTAACGTAGCAAAGTCTACCTCAAGAAATCTAAAGGTGTTACTGCTCAGTGCCAGAAATCTTAACAAGAAGCTACACTCTCTCCATGCTTAATCAGCTTGGAGAATGCAGACATCAGTGAGGTTACCCAGATATGATTTAAAACTGCAGAGAGTACCCTGGCAGTGCAAGGCTTCAGTGCCTTCCACATGTTTAGACCAGGAACTTCACAGACAAGGACTAAGATGGAGGTGCCTTGATATATAACAATAACAAGTATATATCTTGGTTGGTTAAACAGGATAAGACATTGGACTTCTTCTACATCCAGATTACCATAGACAAAGTCCCATACCATATCCGAGCAAGCTATAGGTAATTCTTTATATTCCATGAAACCAATAGGTCATACCTATACCTATTGAAGACACTCACCATTTAACCAAGTATGATACTCATTGGGGACTTTAATTATCCCTTTATAAACTGGAATTCTAAATGGGCCCAAATTTGCAGACACAGAGATTTCTAGACTTTGTAAAGACAAAAATCCTGGACCAGTAAGCACATAATGCCTACTGGAGGTACAAATATATTGTCCCTGGTACTCACAAATATGGGAGAATGCTACCCTCCCCCCTGTTTCATGTCCTCTCTGATAAGGTCAGACCAGACAACAAAGCAGTCTCCTTTGAAAGAAGAATCAATAATGTAACACATCAAACCCTGTTACAGTTCAAAAGTAATCAAAGACAAACTACCTTTTATTAAGTGATAATGTCAAAATTTCAAAACCCACCAAACCCAGAAGCCTATGCAGAATTATTCAGAAAAGCTCTGTACAACCTTTTAGTGATTTCATAGAAACTGCTGTGCAAACCATAAGTAAGCCAAAAAATAACTTAAAAACAAACCACCCTGGTGAAATCCAAAATTACAAAGGTTGTACAACAAAAGAAAAAAAAAATCATAGCTAAAATTAAGAAGTGTAACACCAAAAAAGATAAACTGTTCTCATCAAACTGAATAGACAATGAAGAGGACTAATTAAGTCCAACAAAGCAAACTCTGAGGTAAAGATTGTCCCATTCCAAGAACAACCATAAGATTTTCTTTAGCTATGCCCGAAACCTCGAAGGCAGCAAACAGCAATGTGTTGTACTATTGATAAATGGAGTCACATTCACAGAACAGGATTATATAGCAAATCTTCTGGCTAACAAATTCATCTCCAACTTCATCCCCCTCTCACCCCAAGCCACCTCCCAGGAAACGTCATTTAACATAATCCCCCTCCAACTATTGGTAGGGAACAAGTCTTAGATGCAGTCTCTAAGTACAAGACTACAGTTTCAGTGAGTCCCAATACAGGATGCCTCATAAATACCCTTAAATATAACCTATCAGGGCCACTGGAGTCACTGGAGCCTCTGCACAGGCTTTGTGCCATGTGAATGGAAGACTGTAAACATCATCCCTCTGCACAAGGATGGAATATCAATGGATCTTAGTAACTGCAGTCCCACTGGTCTGACTAGTGTTATATACAAAGCCATGAAAAGAATTAGCATGAAAATTATTAACAATGACATAAGAACCCTTCAGATACTGGATCCAACCTAGTTTGGTATTGTGAAATGCAGGTCATCACCTACTCGACCTGGTGGATTTCTTTGAGAAGGTCATTCAAGCAATGGATGAAGGTAAAAATGGTAAATACTGCCTATGTTGACCTAGCTAAGGCATATGATACAATATCTCACTCAGGCAAACAAACTCATGGAATTAGACATAAACCGCTATGAAGCTCACTGGATAGCCATCTGGCTCACAGAGAGGACCCAGGAAGTTAGAAGTGGAGAGACATCCTCCACAAAGAGACCAGTCACCAGTGGAGCCCCTCTGGGCTGTGTGCTGGGTATGATGCTCTTTGTCATCTGTTTTTCAGAAGTAAAGGCTAATGCCAAGGGCATCTGCTTTACCAAGTTTGCAGATGATTGCAAGTTAGGAGCAACCATAGAAACTGCCAAATTACTAACTTCTTACAGGAAGGTCTAACACACAAATGACTGATGCCAAAGCTGCAATTTAAAACTCAGTGCCAAGAAATACATAAAAGTGCCTTTTCGGATGTCAGCCATCCAGGAAAACTATATCATTAGTAAAACAGCTTTAAAAGTAAGCACAGCAGTCAGACACTTTGGACTTATCATGTGTCTAAGGTAGTAACAAAATCATTCAATGTCACTCAATTTATAAGTAATAGCATGGCATCTAGGTCCAGAGAAGTCACTGTGCCACTGTATTCAGCCCTAATCAGACACGTCATTGACTATAATGCCCGCCTACAGTATGTACCTCACCAGATCCATGCAACAACTGGAACATCCACAGAGTTTCATCACAAAAGGAATACAGAGTGTAAACACCATGTCCTATGTAGATTGCCTCAAAATCCTATCATTATATTCTGTTTACTACAGATTGCTTAGAGGTGATTTTTGCCCAGCATACAATGCAACTCTGGATCCCACTCAGATATTTCACAAAATGAACAGCACCAGAAACACTAGATCTAAGGACTGAAATGTATTTATTTATTTTATTTTATTTTATTTTACATTTATTAACTGGGATGGTCCTACTGGGCACAGGTCCATTAACAGCAGAGGCCTGGGGAGAAAAGCGCCACAGTAAGTAAAATTTTACACAATATGTTAAAATACAGTATACAGAGAATCTTCAAACAATATGTTAAAATACAGTATACAGCAGAAGACATAACAAGACCTATATATACGGGAAAAAATAGTTACACATGGCTAATAACAGAATAAGAATACAAATTCAATCAGCATTGGAGAAGACCTAGACTATAACATATATTACAGTAGGTATATTAGGAAGTGAGGTATATAAGTGAAATAATTTGAGGACTTATGTAATACTTAGGCATAGTCACTTATTCTTTAAGTGTGTTCTAATTTAGTTTTTAAAGTGAGAAGAGGTAGGGGCAGAAATTAGAGCAGGAGGGATATTATTCCAGGTTCTAGCTATGGAGTGGGAGAACAGTGCTTTTCCTGTAGTATTGTTAGACGTAGAGATACAGAGGAGGGGTTTGTCGGAAGATCGGAGAGGACGATTTGTATTATAGTAGGTGAGAAGTTGGTCTAGTGCAGGATTTTTTTCTTGATGTGTTACCACATTGTAGGCAATGACTAAATTTTGACAGGTTAGCAGCTGGGGAAGTTCCAGCCATTGCAGTTCCCTTAGACCCTGACAATGGTGGGTTCTAAAAGTGGAGTTGTTTGCAAACTTGACGATTTTATTATAACATGATTCAAGTCTGGCAAGGTCAAGTTTTCTAAGCTGGGTAAGAATTGGAGCAGCATACATTAGGGTAGACAAGAGGTGAGTTTGGGCTAGGGTAATCTGTGCTTGTTTCAAGAGGGATTTCCTGTGCCTATATAGTGTTCCCATTTTTATGAACTTTTCTGATAGTTTGTGAAATGTGGATGTCAAAGTGTAGCTTTTTATCAATTTCAACACCTAGGAGTTTGGTATGGTTAGAGAGAGAGATAATAGTGCATTTTTGAAGGAAATAGTGAAGGATAGAGGGACGGAAATGGTTTTGTTGGGGGTGAAATGTAGTAATTTGGTTTTATTAGGGTTTAGGATAAGATGAATCTGAGTGATCCAACTTTCCACAGAGCTAAAGGATTCCTGGGTGAGTTGTTGTAGGGTGGGAAGTGATGGAGCTGAACAGATAAGAGTTGAATTGTCAGCATATTGTATAAGTGAAGCATGTTGTGTGGTGGTGTGGAGATTATTGGTAAATATGGAGAAAAGAAGTGGGCCTGATATGGAGCCTTGTGGTACACCTATGTTATCTGGGAGTAAGGGGATAGTACACTTTGCCATTGGACAAATTGTTGCCTATTTGACAGATAGCTTTTAAGCCAGGCTATAGCAGAAGGGGCAAAGGATAGGGATGTCAGGGTGTCTAGCAGTAAGGAATGTGAAACCATGTCAAATACTTTGGAGAGGTCTAGAAATATTGCAGATACAAAGTTATTACTATTTCTATGTTGAGTGATCAGATAGGTGAAAGAGAGAATAGCAGTGATTGTGCTATGGTGTTGTTGGAAGCCTCGCTGTGTGGGAGAGAGGAGATGGTGTGAGTTTAGGGATTGTGTTACCTGAGAACGTATACATTTCTCTAGTATGTTAGATAAGGGGGTAGAATGGCAATGAAGCAATCGTTTGAGTATTCATAAGAGTTTCCACCTTTATGCAGTGGAATAATGTATGATACCTTCCATAGCTGTGGGACATATGCTTCTTGTATGGAGTGATTGATAAGAATATAAATAGGGTAGGATAAGGATTCAGCAGCTATTTTCAGGAGGTTGGCTGGTAGATTGTCTGTGGCAAGGGTGGTAGATTTCAGTTTTAGGAGGTGTTTTTTAATTGCTAAGGTAGGAACGAGTGAGAGCATAAAGGGTGGGATGTTGTCAGGGCATTTGATTGGGTTATATGTAGGGCTGTTTTTGGATAGGTGGGAGGATAGTGTTAAGATGGATTCTGTGAAGTGGTGATTGAATTGGGAGGCAATGTCCTTGTTGTCATTTGTGGAGTTAAGAGTGGGAGTGGTCAATTTGCCTGGTTTTAGGAGAGAGTTAATGGCATGCCAAAAGTTTTGGGGATCTTTTGAATGTTTGTTTTGGATATTGATGAAGTCATTTTGTCTGTCAAGTTTAGTTTGTCTCTTGGCCTGATTTCTAAGTTGTAGGTAACTTTGTTTGGCTAGACTAGTATTGTATTTCTTCCAAATTCTCCAAGCCATATCCCTTGACTTTAGAAGGGTTCTAGTTTCCTTAGTTAGCCATGGTGCATAGTTTGACTTGGCTCTTATTTTCCTAATTGGTGCGAGTCTGTCAGAGATATTGATGAGAATATTGCTGAAGTAGTCAATGGCTTGGTCTAGATTTTGGGTGTGTAGTGGTTTCCAGTTACTATCTTTTAGAATACTGTTTATTCTTGTATATTTAGTTTACGGTCATCTCTGACTTGACTAAAAACAATGGGTTTGGCTATGTTAGTACGTTTGCACAGGAGGAACGTGGGGAGATGGTCACTAAGACCATCAGGAAGGCATCCTGTCTGATAGTTTTGTTTGGGTACAGTTAACTAGTGTCCAATCTAGAATAGACTGTTTGTGGGTTTTTTCCCCGATTCTAGTGGGTACTTGCATAAGTTGGGTAAAACTGTAAAGATTAATATAGTTAGAGGTACAGGCTAACCAATCAGTGTTCAGGTCACCTAGTAAGATGGTTTCTTGGGAGAGATTATCTGTGGCCCATTGTAACATTTCTAAAATGATGGGAGTTATTACCTGGGGGAATATAACAGCAGAGAATGATGTTAGTTGATTAGAGGTACAGGCTATCCAATCAGTATTCAGGTCACCTAGTAAGATGGCTTCTTGGGGGAGATTATCTGTGGCCCATTGTAACATTTCTTCAATGATGGGAAAATACTTTATCTTCCCACATCCAAGTCACTCTAGGGGTCCCGCAAGGATCTATATTAGGCCCATTACTCTTCTCCATCTTTACAAATGACCTTCATTCTGTAATTCCTCAAGCTGACTGTATCCAATACGCTGACGACTCCACACTCATATGCGCTGCTGCTTCTCAATCAGAACTTCAGTCACTAACCAAAATGACCTTTAGTACAGTTGAAAACTGGCTCCTACAAAGACGTCTTATCCTTAACCCCAAAAAAACAAAAATGCTACTATTTACCCCCACCATAAAACCTCCCACTTAACTTTACTATTACTTCAAATGATGGAACTATAATATCTCCTGAACCAACCACCAAACTACTCGGGGTACTAATAGATAACAACTTGTCCTTTGAACCTCACATAAATAACACCATAAAAATAGTAAGCAAGAAACTAGGTTCTCTCTATAGAATAAAACCCTTTCTTACACCTCCAGCCAGGGTTACTATTGCTCGTACCCACCTCATCTCTACCTTGCTCTATGCCTCCCCTATCTATACCAAAATATGTAGAAGTAATATGAGTAAACTTACATCCTCCTACAACAATATTGCCATATTTGCAGCTGGGTCCTCCTATAGAACTCATCACTGTATCAATCTAAATCAGTTAGGATGGTTAGAGCTGCCAAATTTAATACTTTTCAATCAATTAATAGTAGCCCATAAAGATCCCATACTTACATCCCTAGTCATCCCCTATAATAACCTCAAGACCTTATGCTCAGCTAATAACCTACTTGTACAACTATCAAAATCCAACAGCTTAGCTGGTGACACCTTGTTCTCCAATACAGTAGGTAAAGCCTGGAACATCCTCTCAAGCCAGCTAACCTCAATATCCTCTGTCAGCTTATTTAAAAGCATGCTTAAACCCTACCTCAAATCACACTGGCTATGCCCCTGTGTTAACCCAGACTAAGTACCTAACTATTAACTAGACTCCCACAATTCCTAGCCTCCCATGATCATGATCTTGTGTTGTCTCACTAATTTTTAGTGAGCTTAACCTTCCTTAGGATTTTTTCTCATGTAAATAAGTATATACTGTGGAATGATCAAACACCTTCATATAGTATCACAACCTATGTGTTAAATAACACTAGAAATCCATCCTTGTTTGCTGTTCTTCTATACTCTATCTATTGATCTCTAGTGTTTTTCTTTCTTAGGTTTTTGTGAGACCTTAGTATCTCTTATCATAAATTACTAGGTGTATCTAATTTTGTAATATGTTATAAAGATTTGTACTACACCATTTCTAATACAAATGTATTAGTCTTATTCATCTATTCTTAGATACATTTTTCCTTTTTCCTACTGAAATATAAAATATATAATCTTAGGCTTGTACTATAATTGTTAAAACTTCTTATGTACCAAATTGTACTGTTATTGTCTTTGTCTTGACCTTTTATATTGTTGTAATTTGTGGAGCTTTTCTCCCCGGGCCTCCACTGAAAATGGACATATATCCAGCTGGACTAGCCCAGTCAACAAATGTAAAATAAATAAATAAATGATGGGAGTTATTACCTGGAGGAATATAACAGCAGAGAATGATGTTAGTTTTTGTGTCATTTATGCTTAAGGTTGAAACTAAGGTTTCAGCATTTTGAAATTTAGGTATGGAGGTTTGTAGAGGTTTGATGTTCATTGCATTTTTAGAGGATAGCAACTCCACCTCCCTTTTTGTCCACTCTATCCAGTCTTAGGATATTATATCCTGGTAGGAGAATTTCGTCATTTTGAGTACTAGGTTTTAGCAACGTCTCAGTAATGATTAGGTCAGAAAGTTTGTTAGAGATACTTCTGATGTTGACATTCAGAATCAATAAGTCAGACATTTGCCTAGCACAGAATAGAGATTTTTAAGGTCCAGGATTTGGGTGTATGTCTCCAGATACAAGTAGATTTTTAGTGATAAACAGTATGTGTTTAATTGTGTGCACTATGTCTATGTTGGATCTAAATGATGATTTTCTAGTGTAAGATGGTGTCATGTGAGATTTATGAATGTGTAGGATTAAGTTTTCTTTAAATAATGTAGAAGAGATAGGAAAGAAAATGTGTGAGTGTATTTTTGTTTGAGAAAGTGTTATGTGGAATGATGTGTTTTCTAGTGATGTGTTTGTATATAATGATGTGATGTTTGTTAGGTATGTGAGGGTTAGGAAGAGAAATCTTAGGATTAATGGTATTTTATGAAGGAGTAGTCATTGGGTCTTAGCGGTTTTGGGGTTCGAGTATGGGTGTGAGTGGAAATGCATGGCAAGTAGATACTATGTACCTTTCTAAGGTAAAAATTTGATAGGGGGTGTGTATGAGAGGTCGTTGATTGAAGGAGGGTGTGGTCAGGTTGTCTGGGGTTAGAATAAATGCAGAGGTAGTGGGATTGGGTGGGAAATGGTGGCAGGGTAGGGGAGTAGAGTGAGCTGAGCGTGGTGAGGTGAACGGAGTGGGCTACACCAGTATTTGATACTGCAGAAGCTATCTATAGGGCAGGTCAGGACAGAACAGTAAAAGGAAAATACCTCTGTAATTAAGTAGGAGTGGGAGGGAGTTGTGCAGGTTCAAGGTGGGGGGAAGGATTAGACACAAAGTAACACAAGGTTGTGAGTCAGAAAAACTGGACTAAGCCAGCTGCTAAAAGGAAAACTGGAAAACCAAACTAAGTCAGTTCCAGGTCAGTGTAGTTCAGTATCTTCCTAATAACAACAAATCTAATTCTACTAATCTAGTACAGTGCGGTGAAAAGGACCACCACTTCTACAGGGAAAACAACTGTGGTATGGGCTGCAGGTACATAGGTAAACTTTTTCCAAGAGAAAGTAGTTTTAAGTTATTGACCTAGGAGTACAATAGGAAGAGAGAAAAATGTGTGTATGTGTGTGTGGGGGGGTGGTAGTAGTGTGCATGTGTACAGTGGAAAGGGGAAAGAATCTTCAGTTTAGAGGACAGATTAAATACAACTCTAGCATATACTAGTGTAGCTGAAAGCACTTTAGTGTTCCACCGACGCAGGGTGTTTTGGAACTTGAAATGTTGCTTTCAACTTAAATAGGACATTATGGAGGGACATGTATATATATCAGAGAATCCTCAAGTCTCTGGTATACATTTACCATCCATGTAAAGTTGAGCCCTTCCCTAACTCTATTCAAGTGCAATCTGAACCAGTGGATGGGAAATCGGAAATTTAACCTTAGTCTGACATGTACGATTCTAAGGTCAGAGACAGATGCTAAATCATGCCCTAACTAACATACACCCCAGTAAAATAACTTGCAAAGCACAATAACTTGTGGGATGCATTTGGGTTGCATACTTATGCTTATAAAGGCCACAGTGGTCATTAGCCTAGTATATACACCTATAATGGTCACTCAACCTTCCTCCTTGTCTGCTTTTTCCAGCTTCCCATGCCAGTAGTCAAGCATTGGTTGTCTTGGACACATGCAGAGTGTTATCCATCTATGCCACAGTGCAAGTTGTCTTTTGGGAAAACTTATAGTCTAGCAAAGGGTTTCTCAACTTCTATAGATTTAT
>NC_056747.1:999321681-999368905 GCF_019279795.1 Protopterus annectens | reverse complement strand
CCAAAACCACCAGAAAGTCTTACTGTCTTCAGGGATTGTTTTGTTGCTAGTTTACTTCACCTGGATAATGATCTGTGGAGTTTTAAGAACCTCACTTCCCCTTGAGGATCCAATAGCAAACACAGCTGCTTTTGCTGATAGCATCTATAGTCAACCTTAACACGTGCATCGAGACCTCAGCCCTGATTCTTAACAAATACGCTACCACATTTAAAATAAAACCTTCCCCGGTATTCCCTCAAACATAAATAAGCTATAAAACAACAAAAAACACTCTCCTTTATGAAAAATTTGAAAACACCTTACAATTAAACTCAAGAAGCTAAATGAAAAGTTTAAAAGCAAAATCAAATCTTCTAAGATGGTGTGAACTGAGGTCAAGGTGAGTGATAAGTCCTTTTTCAATTATGCCAGGTAATTCAGAAATATTTCCCAGCAATGGTCTTCAGTGTTGATTTAACTAACATTGCTTACTCAGTTTCTATGGAAGTAACTTCCATACCAGCAGGCAAACTCAGTGCAAACTTCTTACATCACTACCTTGCTTCCTTACCCTTTGCCTCCTTGATGCCTCCTCCCAAAGATCTCCCTAGATTAAGTCCTTAAGGATTTCATGGGGTGAAAATACTAGCTCCATGGGATGTGATAATATGCTGGTATGCTCCTTTGCCAGGATGAAACACTTTCTCACTGAATCACAATCTGTTTTACCCTATTATCTGCCTATGTGCCTGAGGCACAGAAAACAGATGTGGTCATCCCACGTCACAAGGACAACTATTGATGCATAAGTCTCACAAGCATTATCTGCAAAACAATGGGACTCATTATTACTGACCTCATAAAGTCAAACATTGAGTTTGCCCCGATCAGCTTGTTTCTTGAAAGGTTGGTCTTACCTGCTTAAAGGCCAGGGAAGAAGACAAATCAGTAAAATCAGAGTGCATAGCTTGAACTTGCTAAAGCCTTTGATGCAACTCCATTTTCAGACAACATAAACAAGACAGACAAACTAAATGCAAAACCCTATATTACCTGATGGATAGCAAATTACCTCATTTACAGAATCCAGTAAGTTAAGTTAGAGGGCACATTGTCATACAAAAGGCCTGCTTCCATGGAGTCCCCCAGGGATGGGTACTAGTGTGACTCCTGTTTGGCATATATTTCTCAGGTATCAAAGCTGATGTCAGGGCTCTACAGATATCATGTCTGTAGATGACTGCAAACTTGGTGCTATCATAAACTGACCAGAGGACTCCCAGGGTTCTGAAGTTGGCCTATCACATACAATTAAATGGTGTTTAGATTATAACCTTAAGCTAAATGTAAAAAAGTGCAGCACAGTGTCCTTTAGAAGACAGGAGCACCCATGTTGCTGCCACATAACTGGCACCCCTCCTGTCATAACTGATGCTGTTGTAAGGGTCTCAGGCACATTTGTGAATTGTAGATTGCAGCACTCGTGACAAAAGCTAAGTATTGTATTTTGTTTTCAGACAATGGAGGAACTTACCAGTCAACATCCTCTGCAGATATAGTCTATTGAGTAACACCAATGCAAGGTGTACTTCTCAGATCTCTTCTTTTCAATTGGCTTCCCCTGTGATGGAGCCAAGTATAGGATCTTGGCATAAGCTTTGTTATCAGTACAAGGTTGCAGGCTTATAGATAAACATTGAAAGTTATATTTACTTTCCTATTAAGTGTCAATATCGTATCGTATTTGTTGATTTCCAACTTTGGATTATATATTTAGCTGGTTTAGTGCTCCATTGTTTGTCTATTTCACTGTAATTGAACTTTACAGAAGTTAGTGTTATTGTAGATTTTTATTATCTGATGGCACATTTGCTGTTTTGCTGTTTTTCTGAATAAAGTTTGAAAATAAAGTTCATTAAATAGTCTAATTTATTTATTTATTTTACATTTGATAACTGGGAAAGTCCGACTGGACACAGGTCCATTTTCAGTGAAGGCCCGGGGAGATAAGCTCCAAACACACATGCATAGAATAACAGGCAATAACATGGAACATTTGTTTCATGTTATGAGAGCTTTCATTGCATACACACAAGGAGATGATACAGACAGTATGGAATGCATTAAATTAACAGCTCAGAGTATCAAAAGACATCTACTCAAAAGACCTAAAAAGAGGCAGAATTTTGTATTCATGAAACAGACTGTCAGAGTAGTTGGGGTACAGAGGAGTTACCTTTTAAGGGTTATCCTGATGAATGACATGAGCAACCTTCTCGTTATACTAAAATATGTGATGGTATTTATGAGTTTTATAGGATAATATCCTGGGTAGTGACCACTTAACTGAGAGAGAACAATAGATAAATAGATAAATCCAGGGATTTAGAAATATGGTGGGTGGAGTGGCATTGAGCTGGAAGCTGTTTACCTACATGTACAGTGGGGCATGGATCTCATAAAGAATATCAACAGTCTGGAAAAGCAGTGTGAAGCCAGTAACTCTTTAACTATCCTACTCACAGTTAATATAGAGGTTGCAGTGAGAGTACGTATCCCTGAATAGTGGTTGCAGTATACAGTAAGAATCTTTAATGATCATGGTGTTTGTACCCTTCTCTGTGCATCTTAATGTACTTACATGAGATCAGAATAAGAAAAATGGAATATCATCCAGCAGCTTTAGGTCTAGCATAGGGGTATTTCATCTATGGTTTGGCAAAATTAAAGTTTGGAAATGAGAGTAAAGAAAAGTTATGAAAAGCAGCAAAGTAAGCAGAGGGAAGTCATAAGGGCAAATGCTAATGAATGAACAAAATGGTGATGATAAAGGTAGGATAATATTTTTGTGGAACAGGCACCACTTTTATATGGATAAAGCGAACATAACTTAGAGAAGGAAGGAAAATGCAAGGGAAATAAGAGAATTAGGATAGGTAGCAGGGGGTACATCAAACAAACATGGAAGGTTCTGACAACCGAGGGAGAGAGAGAACAATGGCGTGGGGACAACAGACAAACAGAACAAAGACAATGATGCTTGCAAGGACTGAGCAACAAACAAGGGTGGATGTAAATGGAAACAGAGAGGAACACCATGATGGGGCATAGGGTGGGTAAAGGAAACAATACTCCCTGCCTATGTGAGACTAAGTCGATGATTAGAGTCCGTACAGGGTATCCTCCATATCTCTTAACCTCTAAGCACAAGAAATCTGGACAAAGTCAAAAATAATAAGGGATGGGCAAAGGCCTAAAATCAGGGACACATTTTAAATATTTCTCTTATAAATTCAGAAAGTTGTTAGAATAATGGATTTTGCAATAGCATGCATTTTTAGAAGAATATGAAGTCTGAAACCCAAATGTATTCCATTATTTAGTGACTTCAATCTTTGGAAGATTACAGATTTTGAGAGGAACAGACCAAAAATATTAGGCATAAGTCTGCCCATTCTGAGAAAATCAGGACAGTTGAGCATGAGGTATGGTACCCTCACCACTGGGTCCTGACTCTGATGTAAATGCCAGTGCATGGCAGGGATATGGCAAAGTAACCCACATAAGGAGTCTTTCTAGGTGGCAGATGTTGGCATCTAGGTGCTGGTCCACAAGCTTCCCAACCACGTCATTAAGCTCACCACTACAGATGAGAGTGTCTGCAACCCTTGCAGAACAGAAAGCAGGAACCACTGCAGACCCTACCAGAGAAGCTCCACTGAGGGCAGGACTTGATGGCTTAACTGCCTTCATCCCTTCAGCTGCTGTTTTAGAGGTGGCTGTAGATCAGAGTGTATATGCTGTATCTTTTAGAAGCATATCAAGGACTGAACGTGCAGATATAAATACTGGGCACATGCTTTTCCCAGTGTCATTTTGAAAGTGCAGCCAGAGAGTAAGCATGCATAATTGCAGTAGTTAGTTTGTATATAAGTTACTTAAGTTAAAGTCGGTAAACTTCTATCATGATGTTTGTATGTAATAAAGCTGCTTGAACAGAACCCATGAAGATCCTTCTATTGTGTCCAAAGCAGGAGAGTGGCATGGTGTCATAACTGGGATTGCAGAGATTAATATTCAGAGCCATGAGGTAAAGAGATGACAGTGAAGGTAAACTAAGAGAAACGAGCATGAAAAAGAGTCAGAAAATCATCAAAGGTAATGAGAAATCGCACAAACTGCTTATTTTATAAAAAAGATAAAACAGGGCATTACAAGGGCATAACCACATTATTAAACAAGCAGGAGGCACAAAAGGTTTATTAACTAGGCAAAATGTTTAAAAATTAAGATATGTGATGAAATGATTATCAGAAAAGCAAAACAAGTGTGTTTGAAGCAAAACGGGGCCCATTTAGAGTAAAATTAGCACAAAAAGAGTGCAATGGGCATGAAAGGAGATTAAATGAACAAAACAAATATAATAAGGGAAAAAAGAGCACATTAAGCATAAATAAAGCAAGGCGACTGCATGTTTTTTGCAAAGTGCTGTGTTTTGGCATAAATACAACTTCGTATTGTATCAAGGGCATAACTAGAGTTACTCGAAGTATCTCAAAGTGTGTAAAAGTGCTTACAGTATGTGTTTGTCACTGTGCATGTATTCCAAAGGGTTTATATATGTGCAAAGTGCAACTATTTTGTGAAGTATAGACAAAGTATAGCCATTTCAAAAAGTTTCTTGTGTTGGGTGTGTCACTGTGTCCATTCACAGAGTGCCACCATTACAGAGTGTTTCTTGCACTATAAAGGATTGCCTAGCAAAGTACCGCCATTTTGGGAAAATTTCAGTGTGCTGTATACTGTTTATTCACAAAGTGTAATTACTTTGAAATGTTATTGACTCTGAGCTTCTCTTGCCCAGTTCATTCACATTGTGCAGTTATTTGAAATGTTTCTTACACTGATAAGAGGTGATTTCTTGCAGTACAATAATTTACAGTGCTTGAGAGACTTATTTTGCAAAGTTCAGTTATACAGATGCTTATTATGCTATTGGGCAACGTTACAAATACTGCCATAAATTTCTGGCGTATGCTTATTTGCAAAACTCTTCACTGTTATGCGTTAATATGGCAGACATATTTCGAAAGCCCTTACCACTTGTATTTGATCAGAATATTGCAGAGAATTGGAGAATATTTGAGCAAGAGTATGATATTTTTATACAAGCAGTTTATTTAGGTAAAGATGTATGTGCAAGGGCATTCATTTTGCTAAATCTAGTTGGGTCAGAAGCCATAGAAAGAGAGCGTTCATTTGTTTGCGCACCAGCAGTATATGAGGGAGCAGGTGAAAATCATCATACTGTTGTACAGGCTGAATCAAGGGAAGACCCTGGGTGTTTGGAGAGTAAATTCAGAGAAATGTGTTACCCCCAGACAAATATTACATTAGAGAGGCATTTGTTTTATAAGAGAGATCAGAAACCAGGGGATACTTTTGTAGCTTTATAACTGACCTGAGAAACAAAGCCAAAATCTCTCAGTTGGTTGGCTTAAAAGCTGACTTAATAAAAGACAGGCTCATGCGTGGTATTAATAGTGCTGCTGTGAGAAAGATTTTGCTTTGTGATAGTGATTTAATGTTGAGTGAAGCCATTGACATTTGTCAAATCCATTAAGTTATAGAAAAACACACATGTGTGCTTGCAAGTGACAAAAGCATGGTTTCAGTAGACTCCAGAGTGAATGTACTGCAGGTAGCATGCAACATGTGGCAAACAGAAGTAGGCCTAAGCACATAGCAGCCACAACTCTGCTGGCTCACCAGGGAAACCATGTAGTTTTCCAGCAAGTTCTAAGACCAGTTCAGTTAAAGGAGCATTCTCAGTGCAGTACAAATATGAATTAGCAAAACCCAAGTCCAGCTTTGGTCAGTAATGTCACAAGTGTAAAAAATGGAACCGTTTGCAAAAGTTTTGCAAATCAAGTAAACCCCACATAGTTGTAAAATAAGGTTACACACAAAAAAGCAAGTTGATCAAGTGGACTGCAATTCTGCTTTTTATATAGATGGTCTATCAGCAATGGGTGAAAAAGATGATGTAATGAATTTATTGGCAAAGAGCGAAGTGTTTTGTACAGTCCAGATCAATAGTAAATCCACAGAGCTTAAAGCAGACACTGGTTCATAGTGTAATTTTATATCATCAGACACATTTGCTAAAGTGAGAACTAATGAACAACTCAATGTGGCCAGTAATGCGAAACGTGTTGCTTATGGAGGTGAAGAAATTCAAACCGAAGGCTCAGTGATGCTTTCATGTTATTTGGCTAAGAACTGTTACAGCTTGTTATTCTATGTAGTATGAAGACCAGTACAGTCTTTATTGGGCCTCAAATACAATTTGCAAATTAATCTGCTTTCTTTTACTAAAGAAGTTCATCACATGATTGCATATCCAAGTTCCAATTTTTCTGAAGCCATTTTGTTAGAGTATGTTTTCAATGACAAGTTGGGCAAATTTCAGTTGTGCATTCCATGAAGTTAGACCCAGAGGTCACTCCAGTAGTCAGACCAGCAAGAAGAGTTCCAATAGCTATGCAGGATAAAGTTAAGGCTCCACTGGATAAAATGGTACAGCAAGGTGTAATTTGTCCAGTTACAGAACCAACGGAATTAGTGCCGTCTATGGTGACATCTCACAAAAAAGGCTCAGACAAAATCAGAATATGTATTGACCCAAGAGATTTGAACAAAGCATTGAAGAGACCACATTATCCAATGCGTACAGTCAAAGAAGTTGCAGCTCTAATACCGAATGCCACTATTTATTCTGTCTTGGATGCAAAAAGTTCATTTTAGCAAGTGATGCTTGATCACAAATCCTCATTACTAACCACTTTTGGTACCCTGTTTAGCAGATACAGATTCCTGATGATGCCATTTGGAATAAATTCTGCAAGAGAAGTCTTCCAGCATGCAATGGAGCAAATTTTTTTCGAGTTATCCTTGTGCCATAATAGTAGATGATTTATTGGTTGGAGGCAATGGTGAAGCAAGGCATGACAGAAAAAGAGAACATGAAGTAAACTTGAAGCTCAGCCCCCTGAACTGCAAATTCAGACTACCAAAAGTTACATATGTAGGTCATTTATTTGCCAGTACTGGCTTGAGACCAGACCTGGCCAAGCAAGCTGCTATTCTTAAGATGTCAGCACCAGACAATATTCAGGCTCTACAGTGTTTCCTAGACATGGCCAACTGGGTCTACTTCATTTCCTTGAAAACTCATTTCACTGAAAGTCAGTTTCCTGCGACCAATTCGCTGAAAGCTCACTTCACTGAAAACTAATTTCACTGAAACTCATTTAGTTGAAAGTTATATATGGCCTTTTCCCCACTGTAGTGCGATCCTGGAGTTAGTATATAAAGTAAGGGGGTGTGGAGGGCACAGCCCCCCACATTGGGGGTGTGGGGGGCTATGTCCCCCACATATTGTAAACATTTTAAAGCATACAGATGGATACTTACAAGTGCAATGAATAACTCTTTCCAGAAGACAACATATAACCAAACTATGTGGTGGGGGGCTTCACCCCCCACACCCCCCTTACTATATACACTAACTCCAGGATTGCACTACAGTGGGGAAAAGGCCATGTATAACTTTCAACAAAATGAGTTTCAGTGAAATGAGTTTTCAGTGAAGTGAGCTTTCAGTGAATTGGTCCAAGTCATCTGAGTTTCAATTATATGAGTTTTCAACTAAACGAAGTAGACCCGGACAACTATATAAGCAAGTTTATACCAGACTTCATTGAGTTGACAGCACCTTTAAGAGAGCTGACATGCAAACATGTTACATGGTCATGATTAGAACAGCACCAAAAGGCATTTGAAGACCTTAAGCAGAAAATAGCTGCCCCCACCTACATTAAGATACTATGATGTAAATAAACCAGTCACTCTTTCCTGTGATGCTTCAAAATTTGGTCTTGGAGCAGTTATTCTTCAAGAGGGCAGACCAGAAGCCTACACATCTAGAACACTTATCCAAACAGAAATGCAATATGCTCAACTTAAGAAAGAACTTTTGGCAATAGTATTTGCATGTTTCAAGTTTCATGATTATATCTATGATTGAGCTATTCAGATTGAAAATGACCACCATCCTCTAGTTACTATTCTAAAGAAGCCTTTGCATTCAGCTCCAACAAGATTACAAAGAATGATGCTCAAATTGCAAAAGTACCACTTGAAAATGGTCTATATGAGAGCCAAACTACTTTATCTGGCTGACACCTTATTTAGATTGCCCAGAAATATGACAGAACTGCTTGATGCAGAGAATTTTGACTTTGACGTGATGGCAGTGCATAATTTCTCTACCAATAAACTTGATGAAGTGAGAGATCACACAAAGACTGGTCCAATTTTGAAAAAGCTCAATCACTACATTAATGTTGGATGACCATTAAAGCAATCTGGTGTACCACCTGAAATGCAAACTTATTTTCCTTACAGGGATGAAATGTTGATGGAAGATGGCAATATTTTCAAAGGTCATAAAATTGTTGTTCCTGCTTCCTTACAACAAGAATATATCCAGATTTTACATTGTGGCCACCATAGTTCCACATCCATTAAGAGAAGAGTGAGACAACTAGTATTTTGGTCTTCATTACTGAAAGACATTGATAAAGTGCTTTCTTCTTGTTCCGTATGCAATAGTACTAGACTGCAAAGAGAACCACTTCAGCTAAGTCAAGTTCCTGAACTACCTTGGTCAACAGTAGCCACTAATATCTTTGAGTGGGACAATCAGCATTTCTTAGTATTAGTAGACTCTTATTTGAATTGGTTTGAGATTGACTTACTACCTAATTTAACATCCTCTACTGTTATTACTAAGTTGAAATGTAATTTCTCAGTCCACGGTAGTCCACACAAAGTTATTTCTGACAATAGTACTCAATTTATTAGTCAGTTGTTTCAGAAATTTGCAAGAGAATGGGACTTTATACACGTTACTAGCAGTCCTGAATATCCATAGTCAAATGGGCTAGCTGAATGTGCAGTGCAGAGTGCAAAGTAATTACTTGAAAGTCAAAGCGTGACAATACCAATGTTTTTTTTAATTTACTTAATCTCAGAAACATACCCCGTGATGATATACTTGGCTCACTTGCTCAAAGACTTCTATCCAGGCAAACCCGAATGATGCTACCTATAAGTTCCAGTTTATTGAGGCCTAAAGATAAGAACAACAGAACCATCAAGGCTCAGTTATTCAAGAAACTTTCTATCCAGAAGTCCAGTTATGATAAAGTGAGCAGAATTCTTCATCTGTTGAGGGAAGAAGAGACAGTGAGGATACAAACAGCATAAGGTTTTGTCCAGAGGGGTCAAGTTACAGGTATATGTACCAAGCCAAGATCCTACCTTGTAGAATCTGAGGATGTGGAGTACAGGAGAAATTGCAGACATCTTCCTGTACCAGAATCTTCATTGCAGCATTGTTCTGTACTACAGACTCTAGATATCAGAGCAAACCAGACTTTGTTCCCATCCCAGAGTGTGTTTCAATCTCTACTTCCATTCCTGAGGATGTTCCAAATACTCCCAAGGTTGAACATTCTGTACAGACAGCGCCAGTTGCTAAACCTAATTCCGAGTTTTATGTCACACAATATGGTCGAATTTCCAGGTCCAGTGTGAAATACACAGCAACATGGACATAACTGTATATATGTACCTAGTCTTGTATAATTGCATGACAAAGAACTACTTGTATTATCTGTCTTTGCCTCCCATGCAGAAGGTACAAGGTACAAGGTTCGATTCTGACCTCCAACCAGTGCCTGTTTGGAGCTTGCATGTTCTCCTTGCGTCTCCATGGGGTTTCTCCCATATCCAAAAAACATGCTGAGTGTTTCCATCTCAAACTCACCAATGAATGGAGTTGTGAGCAGCAGCACAGACTCTACATGGTGCCCTATAGGGGGAAGAGTTGTACAGAACAACGGCTTTGGGCATCTACTGTGGTGCACAGTATCCTCAAGATAGGAGAACATGGATCACAGACTGTGCGCTGTGACAGGGCTAGCCAATCGACGGTGTAAAATATGGCTCTAGGTGATTCAGCCATGTTGACTAATGTCACCAAAAATGGGCATGGGTAGTTACTGGTGATAAGTGGGTTGAGGACCCGGCCTACTCTGACCCATGCCAGGGACTCATGCTAATGGTGGGAGGGGTATATGTTGCCCTATTGGCCAGTGTGTGCCCGCCATAAAGCCCAGCAGCCCTGGGTCAATAAGCTACTGGCTGGCAGGTGTCTAGTTGCCCACCCTGGGTTACTTGGGATACCTCTGTTGAGCGAAAGCTGGATGTAAAACCAACCAACCTGCCAAATACGAACTGTAAGTTGCTACGCTTAATGTAGGTTCACTGACAGGATGCAGCTTGGAAGTGGATGACATAATTACAGAGAATAGGCTGAACATCCTATGTTTCCAGGAGATGAGATAGAAGGGCAGTGCAGCAAAGCCACTTGGCTTGGGATCCAGAATCTACTACTCAAGTGAAGGGCAGGGAAGAAATGGTGTAGAAATTGTGGTGAGAGAGAGGCTTCAGAAGGCAGTAAGGGATATCATCACAATTAATGACAGACTCATGGCAGTCAGACTCCAGTGTAATAATAGGGCAGTATTCATAATCTCAGCCTATGCCCCATAGTAGGGTTGTGATAGTGAGAAAAAGAGTGCATTCAGACAGCAGTTGCGGGACCTACTAGATAAAGCAGGATAACATGAATTGTTGTTGATAATGGGTGACTTGAATGCATATATTGGGACAGATGGAAGAGGATATGAGGACTGCCTGGGTCCACATGCGTGGGGCAACAGAAATAAAGAAGGAGAAGTCATTCTATCCTTCTGTTTGGCAAATGGCTTGATAGTAGTCAATACATGGTTCAAAAAGAGAGAGACAGTTACAAGATCACATACAAGAGTAGTCAACATGTAACTTGGGTAGATTTCCTCCTAGTAAGGAAATGGCACTGAGGCAGAATCCATGATTGCAAAGTCATCCCCAGTGAAACAGTCGGCCTACAGCATAAACCACTAGTTGCTACAATCAGCTTGCAAGCAGTGGTCAGAGAAGGCTCTAAGGTCAACAGAGACCAGGCTGAAGACCTGGAAGTTGACTGGTGAGAAAGTACAACAGTTCAAGGAATTACTCAGGGCTCTAGTACCCCAAAAAGAGGAGGAAATAGGTGGAGTTGAAGAAGAATGGCAGCATCTAAAAACAGCATGTGTTAGGACTACAGAAAAGATATGTGGCTGAGCCAGGTATGGAAATAAGGTACATAAGGAAAGCTGGTGGTGGAATGCAGAAGTCCAGGAAGTCATCAAAAGAAAAAAGGAGTGCAGGAAGAAGTGGGAGACAGAAAAGACTGGTCAGGCTAGGAAGGGCTACTGGTTGGCTAACAAAGATGCTAAGAAAGACATTGCAATAGCAAAGGATAGTGCATCGGAGGCACTGTACCAACTTCTGTAAAGTCACTCAGTAAGGGGCACAGAGAAACTATATCAGGTTGCAAGGCAAAGACAGAAAGATAAAGAAGATAGTCAGACACCCTTCATAAGGATTGCCAGCAACAACCTGCTCACCAGCCCAGAGAACATCAAAGGCAGATGGAAGGAGTATTTCCAGCAGCTTCTGAATGAAGAAAACCCCACAGAAACTGAACTGCCCCAGAAACAGCCTACAATGATGTAAGAACAGACCTAAGGAAGATGAAGTCAGAGAAAGCAGCAGGCTCAGATGAGGTCAAAGCAGATATGATAAAGATGCTGGGTGAGATAGGAGAGAAATGGCTGCTGAGGGTACTAATAGCAATGTGGAGATAAAGGCGTAGGGTAGATGACTGGAGAATAAGCATACTTGTGCCATCGTACAAGAACAAAGGGGACATCCACAACTGTGGGCAGTACAGAGGCATCAAACTCCTATCACATTGCATGAAAGTTCTGGAGAGGCTGATTGATAAATGGATAGTAGAATGTAAGATGGCAGATGATCAGTTTGGATTCAGATCAGAATGAAGCACAATTGACCCAATGTTTGCATTGAGACAGATACTTGAGAAGAAGCTAGAGATGAGGAGAGAGTCCAACTGGGCATTTCCTAAACTTGGAGTAAGCATACAACAAGGTCCCAAGAAACCTGATCTGGACAGTACTAAGGTGGTTTGAAGGCCCTGAAACATTGGTAGAATTAGTGCAGGCTATGTACAAGGACCCAGTGACTCAAGGCCCCTGAGAACTACGGAATTGTGGATGCAAGTACTCAGCAATTTGAGGATCTGGTTTGTTTCGAAGGAAACAAAAAAAAAGAAAGAAAAAAGTTCTCAACAAATAACAAGAAAAAGAAACTGACTAATGACTGTAAAGGAAAAAGAATAAGTAGTAAAAAGGATTCTGCTTTGTTATGTAACACACTGGTGACAGGAATGAATATATATCTATCAGAAAACCCTCAGTATACAGAAAAAGGCATCACCTTTCCAATGGGAAGGGTAGAAAAAAGAGGCAAGGGGCAGGTGAAAAGGAAGAAATCAAAACTGAATGTGGAAGAATTGAAGAACATTTCTGTAAGAAAAAAGAAGAGAAAGACAGATGTTGACTACAAGCTATGGATTTACAATGCCAGCTGGATGAGAATTTAATATGCAATGAAAATAGTGGAATTAATAAGACTAATAATGATGAGGATCTATCCTTCATAACAATTCATTGAGCAGAAATGATTGTATTAGAAGCTGAAGATTCTTCAGAAATGGTCAGCAAAGATATTATTGTAATTGGAGATTCAGTTAGAGGAAATTATACTTATATTTGCAGAGATGATAATGAACACCAAGTAGTGTTATGCTTGCCAGGAGCAAAAACAGAAGATGTGAAACAAGCCCTGGAATGCCTTAATGTAAGAAAGTATGGATCTGTTTTTATTCATGTTGGTACAAATGATGTCACCAACAAAGATTCTCCGACTGTTAGTCGGGAACTGACAGCCCTCCTAGATAGTATAGCTTGTACTGGTGTTAGGACATATTTTTCATAAATCACATATAGAAAGGATAGTCAGGTCACTGCGAATGAAAAGATTTTTTGGATAAACACCTACATGGAAAAAATATCCTGTTTTAAAAAGTGGAAAGGTGTAGAGCATCCATGCCTTCTTTTGGGCACGTGTTCAGACAGGATGGTGTGCATTTGTCTTGATCAGGGAAGAGAATTTTTGCAACAGATATTTTGCAATATTTGACAAACACTAGGCAGGATTTTTGCCAGGTCAAAAATGTAACACTTCACAGATAGCAACATTTGATGCATCTCTGATGGTTGTTAATGCTAGGAGCATTAATAATAAAGTTTTTTTATTAGAAAATTTGCTACATTCCCACAAGATTGATGTTGTTATACTTTGTGAAACATGGTTAAAGAACAATGACTGGAAACCAGTTCTGTCAGGGTATAAATGTTTTTACTGTAACAGGCATTCTAACAAAAAATCAGGTGGAGGTGTTATGATAGGGATTAAAGATAGCTATGAGACTTGTGATTATTACATGTTCAATGATAACACCAATACTATAGACTGTGTAACTGTGACAATAAAGACAACCCTGGAACATATAACAATTGTTGGAGTGTACCGACCACCCAAGTCAAGTGCAGATGGCCTAGAGGAATTCATACATTTCTTATATGAAACACAGGAGAAAAGAAGAATAATATTAGCTGGGGACTTAAATTTACCAGAAACAGACTGGAATAATATTGATTCAACAACGTTAGTAAAGAAATTAGTCACAGAGTATATTCAGGAACAACAAATGCTTCAGATTGTAAAAAAAACCTACCAGGAGACGGAATATACTAGATATTGTTTGTGTTCCCGAAGAAATTTCTGCAACTTCAAGTCAAGTTTTACCACCATTGATGTACAGCTATCATGGGGTCATAAAGGTTAATTTGTTGCTAGATAATTCTGACAAACTGAAATCTAAGCCAATGCACAGAAGGATAATTACAGATTATAGGGAAGCAAAACTGTTACTATATAAAACTAACTGGAGTGAGGTGTTCAGTGGAAAAACTGCAGATGGAATGTGGAAAGTTTTGAAAGAGAAATTGAGTGCAAAAAGTCAAAAAATGTTTAACATCAGGATCTAGGCACGCAACTTCAGGGGGGTATATTTCAGTAAGAACAAGATACCTGGTTAAGGTGAGAGACAAAAAATATAAGAAATGGAAGACAGGTCGAACTACAACTTTGAGAACTGAAATAAATGAGATGGACAAACAGATTAAGCATAGTGTTAGCAAGATCAAGAAAAATTTGAAGAAAATTTATATAAAGATATTGAGCATAATAGGAAACCTTTTTATAGATACAAAAGATGTGGAAGGAGTAAAGATACACAAATTGGTAAACTGTGTGCAGATTCTAAAATTTATTCTCAGACACAACAGATTATAGATATATTTACAAAATCTTATGCAAAACAGTTTAGCTACACAAAAGGGGTGTTAAGTTGTCCTAATGACATCCAGGTAACCAAAGATACAGGAATCAAATTAGATTATATTGAAAAAGAACTGTGCAAACTGGATCCAAACAAAGTGCAGGGAGGAGACGGAATAAGTAACAATAACCTGAGAACACTTAAACAAGAACTTACACTACAATTACAGTTATTATTTACTAGGTCATATAAATATTGGGAGATTCCTCAAGATTGGAGACATGGGCTTATTAAACCTGTCTTTAAGGGAAAGGGGAGTAGGACAAACCCAGAGTCATATAGACCCTTACGTCTACTTTCATGTTGTGGAAAAATAATGAAGGAGGTAATGCTGAATAATTTGTCAGAACTGGATAAGTTGGGACTTGAAATCATATATCAGCATGCATATGTTGAAAATAGATCTATTACCACCTGTAACATGATGTTCTACAGCAATATAATAACAGCTATGAATGAAAACTGTGCTGTGATTTATATAGATTTAACTTCAGTATTTGACAGGATCATGCACAAAACACTGATCAATAAATTAGTACAACTAGGCAATGATGTACTGTTGATAAGATGGATAGCTGCATGGCTTACAAATAGGACACGGCAAGTATCACACACCAACTGGACAGGTGAAATCCTTGGTTACAGTGAAGGTGTCCCACAGGGCCCTGAACTAGGCCCTTACTTGTTTAGATTGTATCTTTCAGACCTTACCTTTTCATCTGAGGTGTTCTACAGTCTATATTCTGACAACCTGAAATTGGGTAAACTGATTACAAGTGTTACAGATAAGGCATGTCTGCAAAATAATTTGACTAAATTGACCATTTGGGCACAGGAGAATAATATGTTGATAAATACATCAAAAACTAAGCAAATGAGATTTGGGAGACATAAACTGAAAGGTGAATATTTAATACAGCACACAGTGATTGAAACTGTAGACTCATTTAAGGACCTGGGTATATGGATAAATTCAGCTATGAGTTTTTCTAATCATATCAACCAATTGGCTAATGATAGTTATAGAACTATAGGTTGTATAAAAAAAATTATAAAGTCTAGGAAATCAAACATAATGAAGTCATTGTTTGTTAGTTACATTAGACCCAAACTTGAGTATGGAATAACAATATGGAAACCCTATAGTAAAACAAGCATGAATAAACTGGAAAGAGTACAGCAGAAATATACTAAGGGCATCCATGGATGTGAAAATCTAAGTTATTATGAAAGTCTAAAATATCTGAACTTGTACCGTGTCTCTTATAGATATTTAAGAGGAGATCTTATTCAGGTATATAGAGCAATTAGGGACAACTACCTCTGGGAATGTTTGGGGTTATCAGAAAGTACTAGAGAATTATCAGATAACCTATGTAGAAGATGCTATAGTAATGAGAAGTGTACTAATTGGTTCTCTGACAGAGTTGCTGATGCTTGGAACAGACTACCAAATTATATTAAAGCAAGTAACTGAAAGCAAACTGCTGTATCTTCTTTTCCACAAAAAACACTTATAATGTGAAACTTTTAGTAATTAAAAAACAGTAAAATAAAAAAAATAAAGTTAGCGCTTTCATCTTACTCTAGTAAGTGAAACTTCTTCAGACAGTAAGAAAGATTAATTAGTAATCCTATATACCTGAGTAAGCATCACATGGTGTAAGGGTACACTTCTAAAAGGTATACTAGCTCTGTTAAAATACTAATAACACTCCATAAATATCAAACTAGAAGGAAGTGGTGAAAAAATGTGAGATACATTAAATAATTCATGTGCAGGAAAAAACATTTAAAAGTAAAAAATATTTCTACTAAACATACTACAAATATAATATTCTATCAAAACATACTATACGAATAAACTGTTAAAAGTATTTAAAATGTTGGAACACTAAAATACCATAAGCACCTATTGTAATTGAGCAGGCAATCATCTCTGAACACTCTTTAATTTTAATATACAAGCTAATGAAGTCTTGTCATTCAAACCCAATGGGTTGTAGGCATTCAGTCTAATTTGCCACATAAGTTCATTAAGTTCTAGTAGTAGACTCATTGGGCCCCCTGTAGGGTTGTAGTGTATTTGGTCTATAACCTTAAACTTGAAACTATGATCAGGGTGTTCATATATATGCTTTGCTAAGGCATTTTCCATTTTCACTTTCCTGATGTTATGCAAATGTTGTATATTCTGTCCTTTAATTTATGATCCGTCTTGCCTATGTAAAAGCAAGGACAGAGTCTACAGCTTGCCAGGTACACTACCCCCCTTGGATAGACAATTAAATCTGCTCTTGATGGTATATTTTTCCCCCGATAGTAAAGGTGCCACCTACTCCTATGAATTTTCAGTAAGCACAACTTTTGCACTTGTACATACCTATAGTTCTAACTGAGGTCGTAAGATTATTCTCCAATAAATTCTTAAGGTTAGGGCCCCTTCTATAAGTAATCCTGGGGGATGGTTCTATGATGGATATCAAATCCTTGTCCAACCTCAACAGATCACAATCTTTACAAAGTATTTGTTTTATGATAGGAGCATCCAAACTAAAACCTGTAATAAATGTCAATCTAGGTAAAATATCCCTGGTGGTAAATCCATCCATTTGTACATCAGTCCTATTCAAAGCTGTGGTTAAGATGGATCTATATTCTTCAATAGCTCTTTTATGTTGGACCTCAAAGATTATCTCATCAAGTAAATATACTGGGTACCCCATTTCAAAAACATGTTGTATAATACTTGACATTCTTGCTTGAATTCAATTTCTTCTGAAACCATTCGTGCTGCTCTCACCAGTTGCCCCTTTACAACTGATCTTTTTTGCTGTAAAGGGTGACAACTGGTGAAGTGCAAAAACAAATTTCAGTTTATTGGTTTTCTATGAATTCGAGCCTTCAAAGATGTGTCATGTTCATTTCTATATAATTCCACATCTAAATAGGTTATGCTGTTGTGGCCCAAACTATAAGTAAATTTCAAGAAGCTAGTACTCATTTAAATAAGAAACAAATTTCGGAATGTCATCCCAACAACCATTAAACATAATAAACACATCATCAAGGAAACGCGTGTAGTAATGAATATTTTTTCTATATGGGTTGTTACTGAAAATGTGACAGAGATCCCATTGTGCCATCAACAAATTGGCGAAACTCGCACCCCAAGGGGAACCCATGGCCACCCCTGTTTTCTATAAAAAAATACTTCCCATTGAACGTAAAATAGTTGTTAGTGAGTATTACATCCAAAAATTCCTGCAGGAGATAAATTTCACATTCAGTAGCCCCTTTTGTGCTTATCAAACTGGTCACACATTCTATTCCAGTCTCTATCGATATTACCATATACAGATCTTTTACATCTATTGTTAATAAAATGGTATTGTCCCCATGTATCAAATCATGAATATTTTTCAAGAAAGACTATGAATCCTTACAGATGTATTCTATCTGTTCCATGTATTTCTTCAATTTCATTTCCACAAATTTGGCTATGGGATAAGTTATGGAGTTTCTACCATTAACTATAGGTCGGAGTGGTGGATCCAACAAATCTTTATGAATTTTCAGTATCCCGAAAATCACCGGGGTAAGGGGGACTAGGCATGACATATAAGTATATACAATTATAGGAATACATGACTCTATAAATAAATTGTTCAAAAACACTTTGAATTTTTGGTGTGCCCGATTCATTTCATTAAGGGAAGCCACATTATAATGCTCTGACTCGAGTAATTTCTCCATACATGTTATGTAATCTTCTTTGTCAAAAAGTACTAGACCCCCACCCTTGTCCGGTTTTACCACCCTTACATTCTGAAAGCTCAGTCTAGCTAAATTCTCTTTGTCTTCACGTGTAAAATTATTTCTGTTGTTCCTATTGTTTACTTCTATTATTTTCTAAACTATCCCTTAAATCCAGCTCACATATCTTCTCAAATACTTCCAACCCTAGTGGTAATGGTGGGTTGAATGTGCTAAGCATCTTGCATTCATTATCTATTCTAGGATGCTCTTTGAATAAAAATTCTAAATTAATCCTACGAGCAAATAACTTGAAATCAATTATTGTTCGAGCCAAATTAGCTCTAGTATCAGGCACAAAGGTCTGACCCTTTGCCAAAAGGTCAGCTAAAGTAATGTCCACATTCAAATAGTTGAATATTTTAAAATCTTGCATACTGTTATAAGTTATTTTAAGTACATCAGTGTACTACTACTAGAACTTAGTGAACTTATGTGGCAAATTAGACTGAATGCCTACAACCCACCGAGTCTGAACAAGACTTCATTAGCTTGCATATTAAAATTAAAGAACATTTAGAGATGATTGTCTACTCAATTACAATAGGTGCTTATGGTATTTTAGTGTTCCAACATTTTAAAATCTTTTAACAGTTTATTAGTATAGTATGTTTTGATAGAATATTATATTTGTAGTATTTTTAGCAGAAATATTTTTTACTTTTAAATGTTTTTTCCTGCACATGAATTATTTAATGTATCTCACATTTTTTCACCACTTCCTTCTATTTTGATATTTATGGAGTGTTATTAGTATTTTAACAGGGCTAGTATACCTTTTAGAAGTGTACCCTTATACCATGCTTACTCGGGTATATAGGATTATTAATTAATCTTTCTTACTGTCTGAAGAAATCTCATTTATTAGAGTAAGACGAAAGTGCTAACTGTATTTAATTTTATTGTTTTTTAATCACTAAAAGTTTCACATTAAAAGCGTTTTTTTGTGGAAAAAGAAGAGCCAGCAGTTTGGTTTCAGTTATTAGTCGAGTTTTACAATTCTCCACATTTGTTTTACATTAAAGCAAGTACTAGTTTAGATATTTTTAAGAACAGCCTGGACATTTTTTATGGGAACAAGTGTTTTGGCATATTGGCATGCTAGAAGGGCTTCAATGCCCGTGCTTGAAACATTTGTATGTATGTATGCATGTATGTATGTATGTATGTATGAACAGTATTTGGCCTCAGAGGTGTTCCCAGTGGGTATGGATGTGCATCAGGGTTCAGCTCTGAGCCCATTGCTGTTCATACTGATGTTGGACTACAGTTTGAAGAGGATGGATCAACAAAGCTGTCATATGCAGACAATGTGGCAGTACAGGCAAACTCTGAGCTAGAACTTCGGCAAAGGATAGGAGAAAGGAATGCAAATCTGAAGACACATGGGATGAAACTAAGCACAGATAAGATGGTGGTAATGGCAGCAAATTGGGGAAATCAGAAAAAGCTGAGAATAGAGATAGAAGGGAAGATAGTGGAACAGGTAAACAGCTTCAAGTATCTGGGACAAGCAGTTGCGAAGGGTAGTCTGAATGAAGAGGTCAAAGCTAGAATCAGAGGGGCTGCAGCGAACTGGCATAGAGTATCAGGTGTAGTCTATGACAGAAGAATGGCAAAGCAGTTGAAAAGTAAGGTGTACAAGACAGTGGTGCAACCAGTACTACTGTATGGTGCAGAAACCTGGGAAGTAAAGGCAGAGCAGTTGAAGAAGCTAGAGGTGATGGAAATGAAGTGTCTGAGGAAGGTGATAGGATGCACACTGTGGGACAGATGAAGAAATGAGGACATAAGAGCAGAAGCCAACGTAGCTCCAATTGCAGAAAAGATCAAAGAGAACAGATTACGGTAGTTTGGGCACATGTGTAGAAGAGCAGAAGACAATCTGGTGAGGAAGATTTGGGACAGATAGAAAGAAGGTAAGAGGAAGTGAGGATGTCCAGCAAAGAGGTGGATGGAATGTGTGACAGAAGATCTGCGACAGTCAAGCATGAGTGTTGAAGATGTCAGGAGTGTGGCAAAGAATCTATAGCATTGGCGACAGTTAACATGATACCCTGACCCCATGTAGAAAAAATGGGAAAAAGGGGGCTGATGATGATGATGATGAAATAGATTCATAACATTGCATGATCTATTTCTCAAAGATAGAGGATATAGATCAGAGTGTATGTGCTGTATCTTAATCAAGGACTGAACGTGCACATATAAATACCAGGCACATGCTATTCCCAGTGCCATTCTGAGAGTGCAGCCAGAGAGTAAGCATGTATGATTGCAGTAGTTAGTTTGTATATAAGTTACTTAAGTTAAAGTCAATAAGTTAAACTTCTATCATGATGTGTTTGTATATAATAAAGCTGCTTGAACAGAACCCACAAAGACTCTTCTATTGTGTCTAAAATAGGAGAGTGACAGCAGCAATGGTCACCTGCTTTTGGGATGAGGGAGGAGGTGGTGGGCTGCTATAAGAACATTGGTGGTGCAATGGATCAAGCTGTATAAAAATGAAAATAAAAAAAGAAACAAAAGAAACAATAAAGAATGTATTAAACAAGAAGGGGAGTGAAAAAGATGGCAGAGAACAGTAATGCAAAAATATAATTACATATAGTACTTTATAACCAGTAAAGTATATGACCTCAGAAGTAGATACAGTACATCAAGAAAACACAGCAGGTGTGTACTTCCTACAGATGCACTACCTCTGTGCATTCCCCATCTTGGTGTAATGTATGTGCTGGAGTTAGATGGAAGGAAAGCACCAACCTTATGAACTGAACCCAAAACCCTACAGACTTTGAGCCATGAAAAGTAAATGTGTGACCAGGTAAACCACTGTGGCAGTTGTATTGCTATTAAACATATGCTGACCATTGTTAATGTATAACCTGTGTGTGCTGAAAGGTTTGCTTCACACAGATATATATGTACACAGAAGTATATTTTAGCACCAATGGTTCACTATGTACTATAACATGTACTCCTCCGTCGGTTTGCAGCTATTCAAATATCAGTTAGATTGGGCCCCAAACACAGGACAATGTTCCTGTGCCTCTGCCTCCTCCCCAAATGGTGCAAAGTAGATGGTATTAGAGGAGCACCTGCTGTAGGAATAAAACATGATATATCGCCTATTTTCAATCTGTTGAGCTATCTAAGCATAACAACAGTGAGCACAGCATTAAGCAACTAAAACCAATCACATATACTACCACTACCTTACAGTGGTGAAGTTCCAGAAATAACAGATAGGCATGACTTTCTGAAATACAGATGGGCCACAATCCCCAGATTGAACCTGCTATATATTGTAAATATATATGTGGCCGACAAGCAATTAGGCTGTGTCCTTGACTAGTCAATACATATATAAATAAATAATAAACAAATATAATGTTGATATTTTATATACATATATATATATATATATATATATATATATATATATATATATATATATGTATCTCTAGCTATATCTTTGAATCTCTGTCTACCTATCCTCAAGTTTCATACTTTGAGGCTTGAACATGGGCAGGATTATGCATAATGTTATTTATACCTTTGTTTATAGATTTTATCATTAAGTGATTCAGAGTCATTCATGAGGTGGGCTGTTTGTTATTTATACCTTTGTTTATAGATTTTATCATTAAGTGATTCAGAGTCATTCATGAGGTGGGCTGTTATTTGCATAGTCAGTATGCCCATAAGCCCAATTCAGCATGAGATAAGTGAGACTGGCTTCAGAGAGCCTTAATGCACTATGGAAGAAGTCATAGAACCCCTGGAGGAAAACAAGCTACAGGTGATTTCAAGAAAGAAAACTTTGGAATACCAAATTCCAGTTTGCTTAAGGTATGTGCACTATGTTTCACAGTAGTACCTAGAAATACTGGTGCATCAATGTTTATAATTGCAAATACATGCTAGGGAGAATTATGGCAGTTGCTGTTAGATCTCTGATTGGGGGAAAGAGTAGTAAGACATTCAAAGAGAGTGTTGTGCACAAAGAATATCAAGGTTGATGGGAGACACATCCAGCACCAATTGTGCAGTATGGCTTTTAAAGGATGCAGGCCAAACTTGAGATAGAACAGGATGCCACAAGTCTTTTCAAGTGTATAGCATATGTGTAAACCACATAATAACAGCAACATGTAAACTCCACAGTGATTGTATATCAGTACTGAAGTTAGAAAAGTTGTAATATGCATGTGGGAATGTGAACAGGACATAACCTGTTGATGTAGCTACAGAAGGGCATATGGCATAGTGCACACAAGACTGTTTGCTTTGAAGGCAGGGTGGAATACTCTTACAATGGTCATCTGGAATCTGTCAACCTGTTTGTGCTGTGGGTTTGGAAGGTGGCAGTGTTTGCACTGGTATTTGCAGGTCAGTCAGTGTTAGAAGGTTATGGGTGGTCTGATGTTTAGGATTAACACTCACAGTAGGGCGTGCAGAGAAGAAGGTATATAGTAAGGTAGTGAGTGGGCAGAAGCAATCAGTACTAGCATGGTGAAACAATTTGCCTTCTTTGTTGTGACTTTGAGCAAGTCACATAACCAGAAAGTGCTACTAGTTCACTCCAGAAAAGGGACTGTGTGTCCATTGGGCCTACCTGGTTAAAAAATAGGAACGGCAACAATAATAATAATAACAAAAATAACAATAATAATAATAATCACCCAAGAGGCACAGAGCACACAGGAAGGACAGATTAATCTGATCACTTATAATCAGGGCAGTGTGATGTCCCCTATGAGCTAGTCATCACTGTCTGACACAAACTCCATGATAGTGAACACATTGGAGTGTGTACTGTTGGTTTTTGAAGACATAGGTACCGATTTAGCTGTGTCAGTTGGTGCTACTAAATGTATGTGCACAGCCATCATGAAAGCACCAACTAATACCACTGCCCGCATTTTGTAGTTGGTACAGATAACGCAAAGCCTGAAAGAATTTTGATAAACTCAGTTACAGACTGTCATGTGCAATGTCTCTGCATGCTTTCATGGTGTGTGCCAGACAACATACATGGGGATGATTCACCTCTGCCTCCATGCATGGTGGCCCTTAATGGGCATGAACAGCCAAGGTCACAGTCATGCAGCTTGTTTGCTTTCAATGCAGCACTGGATATGGAGGTGCCTAAAAGTAGAAGATGGTTGTGCCAGTAATAACAGTAGCTCTTCTGCTAATGGATGATAATCACAGTCACACAGCACACCACCATCTAGACAGGACTATTGTACTTACTATGCATCTCCTGGTAGAGGCAGGTCTCATGGGTGGAAGCATGCATGGGATGTCCAAACATCTGCCATTCAGGCCTGGTCCTATCCTGTAGATCAAGCCACAGTACTCTAACTACTGCTATCAACTGTGTTCCAGCATGTGCGCATGCACACACACACACACACACACACACACACACACACACACACACACACACACACACACACAGACCACCTGCACAGACACACTCAAACCACCAGTGTGACTGCCCCACCCCATAACAGTCCTCAATTATCATCTGCATGTCCATGTCTTACACGCACTATAGAATGAAAATGTCAGCTTGTCTAGCACTATTGCATTTCCTTATGGGAAGATGTTGCACACTTCCCTTCCTGTGTATGTTGCTGTTTGAGTTACCTATTACTGATGTACAGTGTGGCAAGCCTATGCATGGGTAAGCACTGTCTGGTCCTGAATTTGCATGCATCTCTTTTACTGCTATGTATATGCTGTGTTATGGGCCTAAGCTGTGTGCAAGCTGCTGCCTGTTTGCCAGTATCATGGCATACTTTGCTCACCTCTGTCTAGCAGTTTCAACCCCTACTGCTGAGTTCTAAACTGACTCATCTGGCTCGGCTTCCGCTGTCTAGTGTGATGTCAGATGCTCCTATTCCAATTGTTCTCCTGCTATAACTGCCTCCTAAGTGTGATACTGTATGGCACTGTACATACTGAAAAGACTTTTGCATATGTGAAAGGATCTCATAGCAGGACATCATCTGACACATCCAGGCTACAAATTGTGCCTTCAGCAGCCCAAACCCATGCTTTGCAATGATCTTTGTTTGTGATACAGCATATCTGTATGTCTGATCTATCTCATTCTGTGGATTTCTGATATGTGTCATCAGACAGGGCTACATGACATATCTAGCACCACCAATATGATGCCCCTAGGGAAGCTCTCCCCTCACAAACCATTGGTAGAGGTAATATGTTTGCCATATGTTAGAATCATAGTAGCTACCTGAGCGGCCTGCATACACATTGCAGTTGATGTCCTGTACATCACAGGCCATCTGGCAATTAATTGATTGAAACACTCATGTATCTTCTTCTACCAGCTACTGCAAGATGTCATGATCCACTTGGTACCAGTCCACAATGTAGGTATCCTGGAATCTATAAAATACTGTGTGGTCAGATAATACTGTGCCTCTGACGGTGATGACATGCACCACTTTGATTTGTAGCAACAATACAACTTGTTTCATATACTCATTAAGAAATGATACAGCAAACCCTATCATATTTCCCCAGTTCCCCAGCATTACTAAGCTACTTGTAGTCACTATTGATCCTTCATTAAAATATAACTAGCACATCGCCCTTGTCATCCAAAAGGTCCACATTTAACTCAGATCACTGTATAAAGCCTTTCCTCACTCCTAGCACCAGGCAATCTATTGCTAGATCCTATCTCGTACCTGCAATGTTTTATGCATCTCCCATTTTTGCCAACTTAAAAAAATCTGACCTAGCTAAACAAGAGGCCTGTTACCAACAACTACTAAATTTGTCACTAACCTCCCTAACAGAACTCATCACTATCAACTTTAAGACACCTAGATTGGCTAGAATTACCTAATCTACTCAGTCAACCAGCTTACTATAGCTCACCCTATTGTTCACCAACCAAACAACTGTCCGTTCCTCTCAAATCTTGTACAGACATACACTACCAACCGGACACTTTGATCATCCAGTAAATTACTTTTAAAAGTTACCAAAGCAAACAATAGTTTTGGAGGCACTCTGTTCTCACGCCAGAATTTACTCATTTAAGGACTACTCCCTGTCTCCTTAAATGATTTATAGGTGGGTCCTGCAATGGGCTTCAGTGCTGCACTATCTTCCCTTCCTAAGGATTTAATATCAGTAGAACATCCCTCACTCCTACACAGGTAATGCCTGGCAGTTTTCCAATCTCCATTGGGTAATTCTAACTTACAAGCACGTGCCCTGGGGCACATTTACTCCCAGTCCATAGGATGGGCATATCCCTTCTTGCTCTGTCAAGCAACCAAGGTATAAGTCAAGCAGGGGTTGCCTAGGCTATAGTCACTTTCTGCCACAGGTTAAGGCTTCCAATCAATTTCTTAAGTATGTAATAATACACACCCAATTTCTACAATTCCTTCTAAAAGATCAAATCCTTTCTGAAACTCAGAATGGTCTCAGACCTGGTCATAGTACTTCTAACTGCACTATATATCCTTTATGGACCTAGTTAATAAAGCACGCAACTCAAGAAATATTGTCTCCACTTTATTCCATGATCCATCCAATGCCTTTAATACTCTCACACACTCCTCCTTTCCCAGCTTTCTAACACTGAATTTTCTGCTCCATCTCTTCACTGGTTCAAAACCTCCCTACCCAAGAGAACATGCAGTAAAATGGCAACACTCTATATCCCCATATATTTACAACCCCACCGGTGTCCTCCAAGGTTCTATATTAGGACCCCTACTGTTTAATATTTTCATCAGCAACCTCCACCTATCATTTTAACAAGGGTCACTTGTTTAATATGCAGATGACTCTACTATAATCTGCTCTGCCAAAAACTCAACCCTATTGCATCAAATTACTCAATCTGCATTTACCACAGTAGAGAAACAGCTCCACAATAGCCACCTGTCTTTAAACCCAAATAAAACCAAACTTACAATATGTATCCCAAAGAAAAACACACCCATTAACAAATCTCAGTTCCACATATTCTATTTAAACAACACAAAAAATGAATTAGTAACCCACACTACACTGTTGGGTGTCATAATTGACAAAAACCTGAAATTTGATATTCACATACAAAATAACACCAGTAAGACTCAGAACAAGCTGGGATTTCTCTACAGACATAAACATTTCCTTTCCCTCCACACAAAACGTGTACTTGCTTTTACTTATTTACTTCAGTCTCTAGTCTATGCTGCTCCATTACTAACTAATGTCCAATCCTCCCTGGTAACTAAACTCGAAATATGTTACAATAAGATACCAAATTTGCAACAAATCACCACCAGTCTACCCACAACTGCATTCCTCTAAAAACACAAAATTAGATAGAATTTCCCCACTATTTTACTTACCTCCAACTAACCACCATACACAAATTACTACCCAAACCACAGGACTGTCCTGCCCTAATATCCTTATTCTCCCACTATTTCCCCAGTGTGTCCCTAAGATCAGAAAACCAACACCTTCTCCAAATTCAGAAACCTAAACTACCTGCAGGTCAACTACTATACTCTTGGGTAACAGCTAAAACCTGGAGCAGCCTTCCTCTACCCATTTGCACAACCCAATGCACTGCCTCCTTTAAAACCACATTTTGATCACACCTTCACTCCAACTGGATCTGTAACTGCACTAAGCCTCCTCTGGCCTTTACCTAGATCTTTATGTCATCCTACCTTTCCCCTTTTCTCCCTTACACTCACATTTACACACACACACACGCACACGCACACACACACACACACACACACACACACACACACACACACACACACACACACACACACACATATATATATATATATATATATATATATATATATATATATATGTATGTGTAAATATCAAATTCCCTAAAATTTCTTCACACCCTCTCTCTCTCTCTTTACACATTCAACATTTAACCTTTTTCTCCTTAATAGCAATCTCTTCAATTCACACCCCTCCTAACTCTACTGCAATTAATTCCAACTTATCACAAGTACCTTCTCATATTCTTCTATTCATTTCCTCTTCTACACTACATCATCTACAGTTATTACTACTACAATCACTTAATGTCTTTCCCTGTTCTAAATCTTATGCATTATTTGTGTGCTTAGCATTTTACATTCATTCATATGTCTATGTCAACATTGCTGTATTACATTAATTTAGACTGAGTGTTTTAATTGTGTCTATATCAGCATTTTATATTCACCAATACTACTTTGTTAACTATAATTGTACTACATTGTAATTGTACTACTGTGTAAGAATCTTTTCCTTCTTCTGCTATGTAGATACTCTAAAATGTGCCTGTGATGTGCTTTATGTTCTGTTTGTGTTTCTTGTGGAGCTTTATTTCCTAGGCCTACACTGTAAAATGAGCTGTGCTTGGCCCAGTGGATTTTCCAGGTAAACAATGCCAATAAATAAATAAATAATAATTGGGTGCTGTAGGCATGCTAATGCCATGACATAATAATTTCTGCATTACTTTTAAATTATGTGCAAGCACTAAACTCTAATATTTCATAACATTTAAGGACATCACATACTTTATACAAAGCAATGTGAAACATTATCTTGGTTTTACATGTTCCTAGTTTAGACACCTTAATTTCCATGGACCATTGTCAACCCTGAGTTTTACTCCTATTATTAAAACAATAAATATAGCTATTCTTTTGGACTTGGTGCAGTGGTAGAGTTATTGCCTCACAGCAAGAGGTTCTCATGTTTGATTCTCAGCTGGAGTGCGGGGAGTGCCTTCTGTGTGGAGTCTGCATGTCCTCCCCATGGTTGAGTGGGCATTCAAAAGACATGTGTAAATGGGCGTGCCTTCACTGAAGGTTGAACATTGAGCTGGCACCTCAGCTCTGTAAGCGAATTGGAGCCCTTTGGCTCAGGATTGCTCCTAGCTTAACATAGCTAAGCTAGGGGTGTGTGTCTAAACCTGTTTAGCACTCTTTACAAAGCCTAAGTGGGTGTGCGCACCGTGCACCGGGATATACCGGAAGAAAAAAGAAGCTAAACCAGGAAATAGCAGTAATGTGCACATTTGAGCACTGTGTTTGTGCGGCATGCACACAGGCTTAAACAGGAAGGCAATGGAAAGGGAAAACAGAAGTAGGAAGGTAATCAAGGAGAACTAGCTTAGCTGGCAGGTGAAATGTATCAGAATCAGCCAATTAAACAGACCAGCTCAGCCAAGAACACTAATATAAACTATGCAAACACCTTCCCTCTGGTTTTTCCCACACTCTACACCACTGGTGTAAACAAGAGGGGAACTTTTAACACACTGTACAGCAAAATGATAGGGTCTGCAATAGCTATCATACAACTTGTGGAGGAGGCTGAGGGTGGTGAGGATATGCATGCTGTCCACCAACCCACAGTGAAGAGATGGAGAAAAGTGTACAGACCCAGGGTAACCTACCAGGGGCTACATCAGCTGGAGATAGTGGAGTGTTATAGGGTGGACAGGGACCTCCTACAGCAAATCATTGAGCTGTGCCGGCCATGCCTCACACACAGAACTAACAGAGGGGAACCTATCCCAGTGGATACAAAGGTATATGTAGGCCTAAGAATACTAGCTACAGGTACCTTCCAATGGCCAACTGGAGATATGATGGGGATTTCACAGGCATCAGCATCCAGGGTACTCCACCAGTTCCTGGATGCCATGTCAGCACATGCCAGTGAGCATGTATATTTCCCCAACACCCATGAGGCATTGGCCAGCAATATGCAACTGTTTCACCAAATAGGAGAATACCCTGAGGTAGTGGGTGCTATAGACTGCATGCACATATGCATCAAAGCACCACCCGGTGAGTGGGGTAGGGTCTACATCAACAGCAAGGGCTTCCCCTCCATCAACTGCCAGGTCATGTGCGATGCCCAGGGCATAATAATTAATGTGTGTGCTAGCTGCACTGGAAGCTATCACAGTTCCCACATCTGGCATATTATGCAGCTGTACCAGAGATTTGCAATGGGGACATCCCTGACAGTCACCTAGTGGGGGATTCTGGATACGCTCCAGAGCCATGGCTGATGACACCCATCAGAAGTGCACACACACCCAAACAAGAACTCCATAATGAGGCACACACATAGACCAGAATTATAATAGAGTATGTGTTTGGGATGCTCAAGTCATGGTTCCGGTACCCAGACACATCCGGTGGAGCCTTGCAGTACTCACCAGCTACATGTACCCAAATTGTCATTGTATGTGCCATGCTACACTATATGATCCTGAGGAAACAGCTGAAGCAGAAACAGCACGGGGCAGGGCCACACAACCCCCCCCCCACCATTGCCTGCCAAGGTCTGCACAGGCACAGAGTGACTCTAGGGAGGAACAACCTGAGCTTGCACCAGTAGGCAGAAGGAGGCATGCCCAGAATGGCCTGGCCTTGGCAAAGAGGCAAGGCATAGCACATACACTGATACAGGAGGGATCCAGGGAATAACACCTCTCTCTGACTCTCACGTACAGTAGAAAGGATGCCAGACATTACGCTACCTGTGCCTAACAATGTCTAGGGAGTGTATTATGTACATCTGACATAGGTAGCCCTGCAGCACCACCTACAATACTGGGACACCCACAAAGTAAGTGACTCACACATGCCAGTCAGGGGTGGTCACATACCCAACAACAGTCACAGCCAGCAGGACAGGTGCTATGGCATCTGAATGAGGCCTATGGGTAAACTCTCCCTAAGCCTGCACAGACAGACCACAGCAGGTCAGGCAGTAGGATGTCAGTTCTAAAGGGCAGGAAGTCAGAAACTAATATGTAGGTAAGTAAAAGCTAAGATTTGTAGTACACTGGTATGCCTCTAGTCAGCACGATAGGTAAGATAACAGACTGAAATGGAGTACCCGACATACCAGTACAGTCCTTGCAAATGTGTACAAGTGTCAGGTGTGCCCCCCCAAGAAATGTATTCACAGTCAGATGTGCCCCCCAATCCTGTGTAGAAATGTTGAAATATTCAGGTGTGCCCCCCATCCTATGTAGAAATATAGTAACACTCAGGTGTGCCCCCACAATCCTGTGTAGAAATGCGGAAATAGTCAGGTGTGCCCCCCATCCTATGTAGAAATGTAGTCATAATCAGATGTGCTCTCCCCAATCCTGTGTAGAAATGTCGAAAGAGTTAGGTGTGTCCCCCCATCCTGCGTAGAAATATAGTAACAGTCAGGTGTGCCCCCAATCCTGTGTAGAAATGCGGAAATAGTCAGGTGTGCCAACCCCATCCTACGTAGCAATATAGTAACAGTCAGGTGTACCCCACCAATCCTGTGCAGAAATGTCGAAATAGTCAGATGTGCCCTTCATTCTATGTAGAAATATAATAGCAGTCAGGTGTGCCCCCCAATCCTGTGTAAAAATGTGGAAATAGTCAGGTGTGCCCTCCCATCCTACGTAGAAATGCAGAAATGTAGAAATGCAGAAATGCAGAAATGTAGTAACAGTCCATGCCAAATGATTGATGGATACCCTGCAGAGACAGCATGCTACCCGTAGGTGTACAACACACAGGTCAGCACTGCAGTACAAACAACCTGGACTCGATCCACACATTCAGTACAGACGGTCATAATGGGCATACCCATACACTTAGATAAATAAAGGCAATGTCAGTCAACAACATACTGAAAGATCATACTGGGCATGCTTACACACTTAAACACATGAAGGCCATGTCTGCAAACACCAGTGGACCAGACATATCTGGCAGCAGCAGTTGTTAGTGCAGACACTCCTCAGTATGCCCCACTCATGCTTTGCACACACAGTGGATAGGACTACAGGCATATATGTAAAGACAACACACTATAATAAGCCAAAGATAGACATACATAGATGTGTGGAAGTGGGTGACTGTGACAAGGAGCCATCCAGGCCTGTCCCGCTCAGCACAATGACAAAGGGCCACAACCACACAAGGGTCAGATGTCACTCACTGCAGATATTAGCCACCAGTATCTGTCAGCATTACAGAGTATGTGGTGCACGTGCCAGCTGTGCAACATGACTGTGCAAGGAATTAATCATCTAGCAGCTACACACATGTACCTGTGAAATATGACCCAAGTTGTGCCCGCATGTGGCGTGTCAACCCGTAGATGAATGGGTTATGGCCCATGCACACATACTGCCCTCCCCATAGCCCCACTATGACAAGCCTGCTGAGATCATCCACTGTGCAATACACCTTTTGGAGAGTTGTAACTCAGTAATCTCTGTAGCATGTGCTGTAACTGTGTATTGCTGTAGTGTGATAAACTAGGTAGGAGTTTTAACCCCAGCCTTAGCAACTGTGTCTGTCTGTGTAAAATGCAATGCTTTCTAGGGTAGTCACACCCCCTACAATTTAAATGCTCTTCTTTGGTAAGGCTGCTAATGTCATCCACCTAGAAATACATCTCTTGGAATGTTGTACCCCAATAACTTCTGTAGTGCGTGCCGTAACTGTGTACTGCTTTAATGTGATAAACTAGTTAGGTAGGAGTTCTAACCCCAGCCTTGGCAATTGTGTGTGTATGTCTGTGTAGAAAGCAATACTTTTTAGGGTAGTTAAACCCCCTACAATTTAAATGCCCTTCTTTGGTAAGGCTGCTGATGTCATCCACCTAGAAATAAATCTTTGGGAAAGTTGTACTCCAGTAATCTCTGTAGTGTGTGCTGTAACTGTGAACTGCTGTAGTGTGATAAACCTAATTAGATAGGAGGTCTAATCCCAGCCTTGGCAGCTGTTTGTGTGTGTGTCTATCTTTGTAGAAAGCAATGCTTTTTAGGGTAGTCACACCCCCTACAATTTAAATGCTCTTCTTTGGTAAGGCTGCTGATGTCATTCACCTAGAAATACATCTCTGGGAAAGTTGTATTCCAGTAATCTCTGTAGCGTGTGCCATAACTATGTACTGCTGTAGTGTGATAAACCTAGTTATGTAGGAGTTCTAACCCCAGCCTTAGCAATTGTGTTTGTGTGTGTGTTTGTCTGTCTGTGTAGAAAGCAAGGTGTTTTAGGGTAGTCACACCCCCTCCAATTTAAATGCTCTCCTTTGGTAAGGCTGCTGATGTCATCCACCTAGAAATACACCTCTAGGAAGGCTGTAGCCCAGTAATCTCCATAGTGTGTCTTGTAACTGTGTATTGCTGTAGTGTGATAAGATAGCAAGCTAGCTGTTCTAGTCCCAGACATGGCATGTGTGTGTGTCTGTCTGTGTAGGGAGCAATGCTTTTTAGGGTAATCACACTCCCTGCAAGTCAAATGCTCAACTTTGGCAAGGCTGCTGATGTCATCCACCCAGAAATACAACTAGCACATGCCATACCTGCGTACTGCTGTAGCGTGATGTAGAACTCTGGTAGGGTTCTATTCCCACCCATGCCAGGTCTGGATGTTTTGTGTGTGTTCCAATGTCTGTGTAGGGAGCAATGCATTTTAGGCTAGTCTCACTCAGTACATTTCAAATGATCTACTTTGGCAATCCTGATGATGTCAGCCAGTGTGATATGCACTTTTGGGGAAAGAGTTCTCTAGTAATCCCCATGGTGCATTCTATAACACCTCCATGCTGTAGAGTGCTATAGACCTCTGTTAGGGGTTTTATACCCACTCAAGTCAGTTGTGGATGTTTTGTGTGTGTTCCAATGTCTGTGTAGGGTGCAATGTAGTTTAGGCTAGTCACACTCAGTACATGTCAAATGCCCTACCTTGGCTATCCTGCTGATGTCAGCGAATGTGATATACATCTTTGGGAAAATAGTACTCCTGTAATCTCTGTGGCATGTACTATACATGCTGTGTGTGTGTGTGTGTGTGTGTGTGTGTGTGTGTGTGTGTGTGCGTGTGTGTGTGTGTGTGTGTGTGTGTGTGTGTGTGTGTGTGTGTGTGTGTGTGTGTGTGTGTGTGTGTGTGTGTGTGTGTTTGTGTGTTTGAGAGAGACAGCTGGGCCCAATGTGGAGTGCATTTTGCAAGTTTCTTATATGGTGGCCGTAGGCTGGGATGCAAATCCATACCCATACATCTGACATCAAGGCTAGGCAATCACAGTTAGCATCCCCAGTATTACCCACAGCACACTTTCACCCCATGTCTCATACACACACACACAAACATGCTGAGGCAACAGCCAATATGTGTATAGTACACTGCATATTGGTGACTGATAGTAACCATGGAGGGAATGCAGTGGCCTACAGAGGGCATGGCATCCTGTCCATCTGTCCAATAGGCACATACATGCAGACAGTGCACCTTCCCCATGTTCCCCACTGGACAACTGCAACACCTGTGGTGCCATCACATGTGACCCACAAAGGATATACTATGCCTGAAACATGCCCTGTATGGACAGATGCTACTGACACCAGGGCATGTCATTAGCATGCTATCAATGTAGGTGCAGAGGTAACCTGCTGTCCATTACCAGTTCCTGCCACAGATGGCCCAGACTGGCACATCCAAAACCCCAGGTACAGTTCCACATGTCAGTGTACATGCATGTGGGAGGTGTGCCCATCGTAAACACTGTCCGTGTCATGGAGTAAGGAACACATACATGGCAAGCGATGCACAGCATTGGCCACATGCAATAGTCACCCAGGTGACTGGATGGTGGATACAATACCCACCTGTGTGGCCAAATGAATAAACCACAACCCTGCACCACAATACAGACCATTGTCATGTAGCCTGATGCCAAGGTATACCCATCACCTATCCTTGTATAACCATATGGCACAGTGGCCGACCATATACCCATGCATAAATGCACCCATGCATGTCAGTACTGGCACCCTGTGTGTTTGTGTGTGTGTTGTATGATTGTTATGATCACATCCACACTCACTACAACCCCCAGTGGCATACTGAAGCATGCTGTCTCATGCCAGACACCTCCCCATAACTTTTGCCCATAGAACCTCCGTAAGACCTGTGTGGTGCATGTGATACCTGCACAGCAATATGTTGTGGCAATCACACTAGTGATGAGCTGTATCCCTGGCCCTGCCAAGTGTGCCACTGTGTGTGCATCCCTGTGAGAGTGTGTCTGTGTTGATGCTGGCACCTGTTCTTGTGGACAGGTACGTGTACTTCACCTACCATATAGCGACCATAGCCCTGTTGCAGATGTCACTCACCATCACATATATGTTCTGAGGACTCCACAACAGGTGACCTATGTGGCGCATCCAATAACTGCATAGGACTGTGATAGCACTACTTAGTCATCAGGGGCTTGATACCCTGTGCTGGTAGGTGTGTGACACAAACATGCTTAGATTATACTCTCCCACCACTCCTTGACTTGGCAATGCCTCTGTCTGCATCTCACACCCTCTCACTGGTGGATGTGGAGACCTACACCTGCTTTTCTTAGGCAGCAGCATGTGCATTTGAAGTGATGCTCATGATCAGCTGATGGCCTCTGCATGAATTGCAGCCCTCCCCTAGCTGATTGCATGTGGAACAGCTGTGGTAACATTCTCATAGCCAATTACATGGAAACACACTCCAATATCTAGGAACATCATGTTGGTGTTGGCCCTTTTCATTCATTGTGAGCAGCAACTAGAGCTGTTGTTTGGCAAACAGCACCTCAGATGGATTGGGGGCTTACCTCTAACAACATAGACTGTGGAAACCAGGCAACACACAGGAGGGGAATGTGGCTGACCTGAGTAAAGACTGTACATGCTGCTATATTGCATTTGGAGTAATGTTGGCTTAACACTGTGTTGGTGGATATGGCTGTCCTACATGTTTTAATACCTGCCATGTCAGTTCTATGTTTATGAGGAATCCTCATCTGTAGGGTCATCTGCAGACTGGGAAGTGTGTTGTGCCTTTGGTTTCATGCATTACTCACACAGCATCTATCTGTGAACTGCAGAAGGTAGTGTGAGAATTGCAGTCTGTAGATGGTGAAAGCTGTGACAGTTATTGACCTCATATCCCTCACAGGACATATGTTGCCACAAACCCTGTTACAACAATAAATGTATGAGGTTATCACAGCAACATTTCAATATTGGCCCTGTTTATGTGCTTCCAACTACAACTCTGTCAACCTTTGTACATATGTCATGCATTAAGAGGTGCATATGTGCTGTACACCATCATTAGTGTCATCATATCTGATAACAAGCCAGTGAGATATCAGACTGTTACACATGTTATGTACAGTAGGGGTTATATTTGATAACATGACCTGAACATTCTGTGGTTGTTTGTACAGTACTGACGTCTGTGTATTTATAGTGAATGCCAACAGTGTGTGTATTGTTAATATGTATCGTGGCCTGTGTACAGACTGTGGTAGATGCCATCATCCTAGGTCTCATCCTATCTGATGTTACATGCTGCTCCACTGTATGCTACCATATTGGCTAACATGTTTGTAGGGCCATGCACGCACATGTCCCATACCACAGATGGGCATCAGACCACACTGTGTTGCAGCTCAGTATATGTAGGGTCAGTGTGCGAGTGGCACATATGAGGATGGCATTGAACAGATAGTCCATATACAGTAATACTGTGCTAGCTTACCATATGTGGCTGTGGCAGTGTTCACATTGGTTGTGGTTATGCACTTTCACGCAGGTGTATCTTAACCTGTGCTGTGACATGCCTGTAGAGCCTGCTATATATGCAGGTACATGTGCATTCCCCCATAGGAGATGTAGGCCAGTGTTGAGCCAGTCTGCCTGTAGCCTGCACAGTCCTTTGTTCCATGCCTAGCAGCTTAGTGTACTTACCCAGTGAGATGTCATGTCCAGATACTTTCCAGATGTACTGCTGCTGGGCCTCCCTTAATAGTCATGTATGTCAGACAGAGTGGTGGGATGCTGTACAGATGTATGTCAATATCTAGTGGGTAGTATGTGGCCATGGCACCTCTGTACCAGCAGTTATTATGTGTCATGACAGGCAGAGGTGTGTGAATGTATAACCTATGGGGATGAATGTATACCAGTCATTAAGTTTAATACCCATTTACATGGCTGACAACATCCATATTGTCAGGCTTGGTCCACATGTTCTGCACTAAGGGGTTCTATGTATACCTCTGGACTGTACAGAGTGTGTCAGAATGTCCACATCTATTGGCCAATATCTCTGCTGTAGTCCACAGGAGCATTACGTGCTTGCAGTGGTACTGTACTATGATGTCCTTAGGATGTCTGTCAGTAGGTAATAGCACACATGTGAAACGCAGATGTGACCTCCCACACACACCATGTCTGTGAAGACAATCCCTATTACAGTAGCTATAGTCTGCTAATATACCTGCTATACATGCCTGACATCCCCTTGCACTATGAAGGTGGGACTATAGTGGCTGGGGTAGGGCTACACCCTATGATCAGGACATATGATGAATATATATGTACATATGATTACCCAGATATCTATATAGATAATTACACATTTACATATCAACATATATAGATGGGTGTGTATATGTATATAGATATGCATATACACACCCAGATATATACATATACAGAGCAGTATATGTCTACACATATACAGATAGAGATAGATATGCACATATACTTATACCATGCTGCCATGCCTGCCAGCAGTACAATGCTGTTGTATCCCCCACACATACGGTGGGGCTGGGGTCATATATGTGTGGGCTTCACCTACACAATACATGTGTGCCCATATGCACTCCAGAGGGCCGTGTATGTAACAGTGGTAAATGGCCCTGTATTAATGTGTCTGGGGGGATGCACCATACATAACCTAGGCTGTTACAACATGTGGGGGTATCAGGGTTGAGCTGCCTTAAGGTATCTGGATGTACAGTACCATACATGTCACCTATCTTGACATTACTTACATAAAGTGGGTTGCTGCAGGCCTACTGCCTCCTGCCATACAGACTGTTCTGTGTGCCAGCATGCCTGTGATGGCGTCAGTTATGCCTTGTTATGTAACAGTTACATCCCATTTGGTCAACTGCAGTCTTTACCATCTAGTGATTGTGTACAGAGTGTAGATAGAGGCTGCTGGACTATACACCTACATCATTTACTGTTGATTGTGTGGTATCCTGTGGCCTAGTCTATCCTTACTAATGTATGATTTGAAGGGCTTGGCCTGGACAGCAACAGCTGTGGACCTTTCCTGATTACTATATTAATATAACCGTTTCACAGTTGCATTACTCTGTTGATATGGATGTCATTGTCTGAACAGCTGTATGACAATGCATGTAATTCTGTAATAGTACACAAATAAAGGTATTCTATTTCTGCAATCCTGTGTGTGGTGTTTATCCTATGACCTCTCTTTGGGTATATGTTCCAGTCAACGTATATCATTTGCATGTGTGGGTCATCCAGTGTCCAGTTGTTAGGGTGTTCACTGTAGGCATAGTGGGTGCACCATATTGTGTGCGCCTACTACATAAGTATCTTACTGTACATATGTCTGTGTGTATATCTGTAGTCACATGTATATCTATATATATATATATATATATATATATATTTTTTTTTTTATATATATATATATATATATATATATATATATATATATATATATATATATATATATATATATATATATATATATATATATATATATATATATATATATTTACCAGACCACACGAAAAAACGAAGATGATTATCACTAAAAACTAACAAACTGCGTGACACAAAAGCATTCAAAATGAATTCAAAATGAATTGAAGAGAAAACACCCGAAATTTCTGCATTATTTATCGCTTCCATCTTCTTTATTATCAAGACTTCTTCAGAAAGACATGTTTCATTATTAAACGCAACAATTTTACCACTGTTCAAATACAATATTTTGAGCTGTTTATTTAAATTGCCAACACAGTTCTTAACCAATAATACTATGAGACCAGTGGTCCTGCAAGGTGCTGTGTACATCTTCATTATCATTATAATAAAGAGGTGAATCAGTTACCAGTAGTCCTGCAAGGTGCTGTGTGCATCTTCATTATCATTATAATAAAGAGGTGAATCAGTTACCAGTAGTCCTGCAAGGTGCTGTGTACATCTTCATTATCATTATAATAAAGAGGTGAATCAGTTACCAGTAGTCCTGCAAGGTGCTGTGTGCACCTTCATTAGAAAATAATTTATTTATCAGGAGGGGAATCTGTAGTGCTGTAAGCTTTAAGATACCTAAAAATAAAACTATTGGTGTCACGCGTGAAGTCTATTGTTATTGCCAAGAAAAAATCCGTCCCATGTGGGACGACCCAAAAGTTAGGTGTTACTCTTTGTGGTAACCTCAAGTCTCCAAAGTAAGCATGGCTGTGTTCATATGTGCATGGAGTACAGAGTGTGGAAGACCAAAGAAACTTGGGTCAGGACAACATACAAGATGAGTCCCGAGGGGAGGAGGAATGCAGGGTGGGTAAAGTGTGGTGGTATGGTTGCTACGGGCCGGTAACCCGAGAAGGGATGGTGGCTGTATGTGTGCAGTGGGGGGGGGGCAGAACTGTGGGTAAAGAAATTATGGGTCGAGGAGAGGCTGGGTTGGATGGGCCAGTATAGGTCATCCCACATAGTGGGTGGGGGAGAGGGTAATGAAATATAAATAAATAAAAAATAAAAGAAAAATAATTTAAATCCCTATTTAATAAAACAAATAAAATAAAATAAATTTGGTTGTGTACCACAAGGCGGACATGTTTGGCTGTGGGAGGGTATGCCAATTCATACAGGACGTATATTGTTTGGGGCCTCTCAACTCCATTAATGGTGCATGTGGACATATATGTTTCTGTTAATCTACCATTAGTATCTACAGATGTATGGACATATATACCTATATAGGTATATATATTTGTGTACATCTTTATAACTATGGCGGTATATACCTACAGAGATATATATCTGCATACATATATGTAACTTGCTGTGTATATGTGGACATATAGGTGTTGATATATATATATATATATATATATATATATATATATATATATATATATATATATATATATATATATATATATATATATATGTGTGTGTGTGTGTGTGTGTGTGTGTGTGTGTGTGTGTGTAGATGGCATTTGCATGTATATATGTTCATATATATCTATATATATATGTAGATATTTTTGAATATTTACATATATGTATATATATATATATATATATATATATATATATATATATATATATATACACACACATATATATATATATATATATATATATATATATATATATATATATATATCCATATGTAGATATGTTGTACCTGTTTAGATATTAATATAGTTACACACACACAAACATCTAGATGTTGGTATACATTCTCTACTGTTGCATGACTGGGCTGACATCATATTTATGTATATCTGGCATGGCTTAGTGGTAAATCGCTTTGTCTATGGTGTATAAGGTCCTGGGTTTGAGCCTTGCTTTGGCTGTTTATTTTGTTGCTGGGAAGACCATGGGCCATTGGATACAGAGTGATTAAGGCACTTTAAACAGTTGTAAGTGGGTTTGCATAGGTTTGCGCAGAGGTAAGCACTGCTAACTTCTGGTTACAATTTCCTACACTCAGCTTCTAAATTGCTTAATGTGTGTAGGCATAGTATACACCTCACGCAAACAGGCTTAAATCATGTTACTGCTGCTTAAAAGTGCTTACTCCCACTTTCCCCCTTGCTAATTTCTATAAAAGAAAAGAAAAAGGGGTTGATAGGAAAGTGGTGGAAAAAAGGGCACAAAGAGGGAAAGACAGTATGGAAAATATCCAAGGATGTGCAGAAAGGGTGCAGGGAAGGTCCATAGCTGCCCATTTCTTCTACAGCTACAGCTGTGTATATACACTGAATTTGGAGGTAGATTTGGACTCTTAAACCCCTTGGGGGTGTGGACAACAATAATTCATTGTGATGACAATTAGACCGGATTACATGTGTCCAGTGGACACGTGTGTGAAATGGACAGCTATGTATGGGGCAAGATTTTTTTGTGGGAACAGCTTGCCCTTTTTTTTCAGGTGAGAGTGGGATGTTGGGGAGGGGTAGTAGGTATATTTGGGGAGGTAGGTTGGGTAGGTTAACAGACAAGACAAACAAGATGCATACAGGGGTGGTATATGACACATGTGGGGGATAAACACATTGGATGGGGAGGGGTGTTTGGAAGTCGCAAGCCCATGAGCCCCCCAATGGAAACAGTGAGACTGAGGTCCCCACCCATGGGCAGTCACCACAGTACTTTTACGGCCCCAAAGGTGGCTGCGCTGCGGGCTGGGTAGGAGCGGCAGGCTCACCCTCTAATTGCACCATGCGGCCCTCAAGCTGGCATAGCTTGTCTCGAATCTCCTTGTCGAGCTCGCTATGCACCACGGCCCAGACCTTACGGTGGGTAACAGGTACCTCTCTGCACCCCACTCCCAGGGGTGCAAGCCCCATCCCCTGTGACGGTTCCACCCAAAGGTGGTACAGAGCCATTAGAGGAGGAGGTCCCAGGCTGGGCCCCAGACGTGCTGATGTCCAGTGCCATGGCCAGCTGAGGTGGGACAGGTGGATCCGCTGGGACTGGCCTTCCCATATGAGCTATAGTGTTGCAGTTTTAAGAATGATATCAGTTAGTAATAGACAACAGCATTCAGGATTATTTATAACAGCATGCATAGGTATTCCCATTAACCCAAGATGACAGATTTACAACAGTTGCAGAGCGAGCAGAACACATGCATCTATGGGGCAACAGTGGCCATTACAACAGCATGCAGGTTTCATTGATGGCAACAGGTCACCAATATGAGAGTATTTTAACATGGCACATGCATAGAACCAAATGTGAATATTTATATACCAATAGGACATATGTCCCAACAGATGTTTGGAGTGTACACATACCCATTGAGGTGTGTCATTAGGTAATTGTAGCACATATGGTGGGGGTGAGAGAGAGAGAGGTCCATTAGCAAGTTATATATCCCTGTAGTATTCACAACTTTCTTAGTCACTGCAATGATCTGTCCCTTATATGTATTATTACACTACCCACTGTCCTTACTTTGTACAATGGTATGTTTGTAGATTAGTATCTACATGGACTGTGTCTTACGTATAGTCTACATCTCTTACCTATTATAGCTGTTGAGAAAATCACTGTTAACACTACCCGACAATTTCTACACATACTCCCAGATTCCATGCTTATAGACAAGTATATAAGTCAGCTGTGTTGTACCGACAGTCTACACCTCTTACCTGTTATAGCTGGCTGTGGAGAGAATCTTTGCTAACACTACCTGGCAAATACTAGACATACTCCCAGATTCGATGTTGATGTTATGCACATGCCTAACAATCTGTTATTGCACACACTTATGATTATGCTTACAGCTTACTATCTGAACATTTTAGCAAATTCTGTACAGTTGTTGGGTCTAATTATGCATACAGCTTTCTATCTGAACATTTTCACAAACTCTGTACAGTTGTGGGTTATGATTATGCATACAACTTACTGCCACTTCCAGGATTCATACCCCTGCTGTGTGTGGTAAAAATATTACAGTTGACATCACAGTACACTGTGCTATCAGGGAATTGGTGTGAAGCATTTCAATGTTTACTGTGCAAGTTTCCCTCAGTTGTACCATATGATTGACCTCTTGGGACTTCCAACATTGAAATACTGAACTTCCTACACATTTTATCTGCGTTCAACAGTGTGGGTAACACTGCTTATTACAACAGTACTATTTATAGAATGCAACACTACAACAACATATGAAAGCAGAATGTACACAAGTACTCCAGGGATTATACTTTTATTCACAAGATATTACACCTTTATTTACACACAACCTATATGACAGTCTTCCTGCCATATTGTCTAGTTTATTCAGTACATCCCATACACAATAATTTTTTATACTGGTACAACACTTTCTAGAACTGTTATATTTATTTGTTATGACAGTACATGCTAGATTATTACTAACCTGCCTCGCAATGCAGCCTTTGCAGCCTAGCAGCATGGGCTTGCTGGTTCGCAGCCCACTCATCTCTGTCATTGAAATACAGTGATATTTAGCCATTACCTAGCCATAATATACACAAGCTAGGCAATCATTATCTACGTAGTAGAATGGGTACTTACTCAGTGGTGGAGCACTGGCCATCTGCCTTGATTCTTGGATCCACTGCTCCAAGAGATCCTGCCTCCACTGCTTCAGGTCAGCATGGTGATGCCTGATCTGCTCACCAGCCAAGGGGATACCAGTGGCACTGGTGAGGTCATGGGCAAGACTGTCCCAGGCCTCCACTTTACACTGAGAGCCCTGGTACTGGTCCTGCAGAAGTGTCTGCTCATGGTGTTTTACCAGGAGCCATGCCATGAATCTGGACTCCTGGGTGCCCCAGCTCTGCGCCCTAAATTGCGTGCTTTCTCCAACTCCAGCCATTCTGCCTAGAGTAGGGAGCTGCAACCAGTTATGTGAAGTATTTGCACCTGTGGGGTTAAAATATGCCTGATTTCCCATACTTTCCCGTGACTGGACGGTTTTGAAAAGGCTAAGCTATGGGCACACTTGCTTACCTAATGTTGGCATTCCTTAAAGGGTTATATCAGTGGGCAGATTGAGTTAGCCAGCCTACACATTGCTTACACCAAGTAAGCTGAGCTGTGCAATGTTTAGTATTGTTTAATATTTAATTAGCATCATATTTTCCTTTTGGCATTGATTTATTATGTGTTACATGTTATATCTGTGTCTGTTATCTGTGATTCATGTGCACGTACACTGTATGGGGTCCTGGGGACTTCAACACTTTATTACAATAACACCTCACATCTGGCCTTACTGCAGTACTCCACTTTACATATTTATGTTATGTAGCAGGTTATACAACATCAACCTGTACATACATTTCTTTCACATGTTCAGTTTGATTTTCCTGTGGTGAAGATTTGTTTGTTGAGACCTCTGTCTACTGTACTGCTATGATGGCTTAGTGATTAACTACTGTGACTCTACAGTGTCTTGGGTTTGATCCTTGCAGAGGCTGTTTATTTTGTTGCTAGGCAGAACACGGGCCATTGGATACAGAGTGGTTAAGGCACTTTAAAGCAGTTGTAAGCGGGTGTACGTGTATTTGTGCGGGGGTAAGCACTGCTAACTTCCGGTTACAGTTTCTTATACTCAGTTAGCTTCCACATTGCTTAATCTGTGTAGGCAATACTCAACCCCATGCAAATGCACTTAGACATGCTTACTAGTGCTTACATATGCTTACTACTGCTTACTAGTGCCTTATTAATTCTGACACGGATACTTCACATGTGCATTTCTTGCTGTACTCCATTTCATAAATATGTGTTATTTAGTGGGTATTGCAACAAAAATATTGGTTATAACATGCTTTGCCATGTAAAATAGACTGTGCTGCAGTGGGACTCGAACCAGGAATGCCTGCTCTGCCCACTACACTATTGCTGTGCTTATCTTCCTTGTTATCCTCTTCAGCCTTTTAAGCTGCTTTAACCGTAGCTAAGCAATGGGCACACCCGCACACCTAAGGTTAGCTGTACTCGGATTTTTAAAAAACAATAAAGGTATTTCTTCATTTAATTTTATGTACTGTTGCTGTTGTACATATGGAGAACTGTTGGTGGGGATATGTGGACACCTATGAGCGATCTCACTCATTTCTTACCACTTTTTGCTGTTCTACATTGCATGGGCATGTTTATTCTGAGAGCTCTGCTCTCAGACACGTCTCCTGCACTCATGCACACTCGATGTAAGCCTAGGAGCTCGGGCAGCGCATCTTATTAATATGCATGGTGCACTGCCGTCCTGCTCCTAAATGGGCCCTTCCATGCAGAACTAAGCTAGTCCTGCACGGAAGTTTAGTAAATTCAGGGGAAAGTGTTGCTGCTTAAGTCACATGACCAACATTATAGCACTTATGGGGATATTGTCACCAGAGGTAAGGTATGAATTGTGCTCTGAATTTAGACTAGGTGATAGGTCCTTCAGATACAATAGCAGGGATTCTCAGAGCTTTGGTGCACATATTTTTAGAAAGAATAGTGAATACAGTGAAATTTGGTTTGTGAGACCTGTAGGGTAAGTATTGTTTGGAAGAACCCCCTAAGTCTGTAACAGGGACTTTTTGTGCTGAATTTTGCTGTGAGAGGAATAAATGAGTCATGTTGTAGTTGATAGAAGAGAAGTGACCCAAACAGAAGGTCAACTCTGTGTTTCGGGGGGGCCGGATGTTTTTGTCAAGGGTGCTGCAGTGGTGTCCAAAAGGAAGGGAGTTTATGATAATGCAAAATATGGAGAGATGGAGATATGCTCTAGAGAGAAGAGGAATGAAGGTCAGCAGGACTAAGACAGAATATATGTGTGTGAATGAGAGGGAGGATAGAGGAATGGTGAGGATGCAAGGAGTAGAGCTGATGAAGGTGGAGGAGTTTAAATACTTGGGATCAACAGTTCAGAGTAATGGTGAGTGTGGAAGAGAGGTGAAAAAGAGAAAACAGGCAGGGTGGAGTTGGTGGAGAAGAGTGTCAGGAGTGATTTGTGACAGACGAGTACCAGTAAGAGTGAAAGGAAAGCTCTACAAGAGGATAGTGAGACCAGCTATGTTACATGGGTTGGAGACAGTGGAAATGACAAAAAGGCAGGAGGTAGAGCTAGATGTGGCAGAGTTAAAGATGTTAAGATTAGCACTGGGTATGACGATGGTGGACAGGATTAAGAATAAGTATATTAGAGGGTCAGCCCAGGTTGGAAGGTTGGAGACAAAGCCAGAGAGGCAAGAGTACATTGGTTTGGACATGTGCTGAGGAGGGATGCTGAATATATTGGGAAAAAGATGCTAAGGATGAAACTACCAGGTAAGAGGAAAAGAGGAAGGCCTAAGATAAGGTTTATGGATGTGGTGAGAGAGGACATGCAGGTGGTTGGTGTGACAGAGCAAGATGCAGAGGACAGGAAGAAATGGAAATAGATGATCCGCTGTGGTGACCCGTAATGGGAACAGCCGAAAGAAGATGATGATGATGATGTGTCTGTAGACCTGACCTGAAAATGCATTGTCTGCAGAGTTGAATAATTGCCCAGTATCATAATTCTACAAACAAAAATGCTCAATTATATTGAACCTGCTATTCATTGTTTATGAAGATTTGACCTTATACAAACCTTTTCTGCAGCAAAATTGCTATTCTTAAGAAAAAAACTGTGTGGACTTTGCCCAATAATTGAACTCTAGAATATTTTTACCAGTAAATTATGGGTGAATTTTGTTCTGATTAATCCTATATACCTCTGAGGGACTACTGTGTCCTTCTTATGTGCAGTCTTAGACAGACAGCTGGGATTACAATGGATGCATGTTTCCCAAAACCATGATGTACTCTCAGAAATATATAGTTCTCTTTCTGAATTATGAGAAGAATTAATTTCTTTTTTAGCATTTATCCTGAAATATATATATTTTTTTGAATGTTATCACTAGTATAAAACTGACCTCCCAATTTACTGTTATTTTTAGACTATGAATCTAATTGAAAATGTAACCTGGGTTAGCCTATAAATGTTGAGGGGAATACTTGACTACAAATGAGTTATGCTTTATTTAACATTTGTTTACTGGGAAAGTCCGACTTGAAATGAAGCCAATTTTCAGCAGAGGCCTGGGGAGAAATGCTCCAGATGCATGCCTTTGTAATGTGAGAGGAAACTGGAGCACCCAGAGGAAATCCACACAAATGCAAGGAGGACATGCAGACTCCACACGGAAGGCACTCCACCCTAGAATTGAACTGGAGAACCTCTTGCTGTGAGGCGACAATGCTACCACTGCACAACTGCACAGTACAAGTACTGGCATTGGAAAAGGAATTCCCTTTTTACCCTTAGACTAGAAAAGGGTTATGGCATGGTCCACCACATCCAGATCCACTAATAGAATGCTTCAATGAAAATTGTTAACCAGCCAGGAGTGAAGTCTGGGCAAGACCCCATAATACTCTTAGAGGTGGCCTACTATCATGCACCTCTTCACTTAATAAAGCTTCTCCTAAATTTGTACAACCTCAGGGGAAGTTATGGAATTCCACTGTAATAGTTCATCAGTGGATAGGGATTGAATGGACTGCACATTTTTTTTTCTTTCTTTAGTGTCTAGATATGTATGTTTCTTTAGTGCATATGTATGCATGCATGTTTGTATATAGGCATGTATGTATGTAGGTATGTATGTATCTATGTTTGTGCATAGGTACGCATGTATGTATGCATGCATGCTTGTAGATATATATGTTTGTATATAGATATGTATACATGTAAGTATGCATGTAGGTATTTGTTTGCTTTCGATTTGTAAACAAGGTAAGTCAGTTGGTCTACTGACTCTTTTCAGTCAGAACCCAGAGGCATTTCAATGGTACAACAAAAGCAGCCTGCAATATAAAATGAAACAGCACCAATGTATCTAACATAATGTAATACAGAATAGAAAAAATTTAGAATACAAAATATACACAGATTTACATATAATTATAAAGGATCCTAGCTGCTAAATAAACTAATAATATGGTGTATAGTACATTCATACATAGACAAGTGGGGTTGTTATTATTCTGGCTGCAAAAGCAGTTAGCTTTGTTGTGTAAATATTTACTGAAAGGTAATTTGAAGGCAGGCCTACAATGCTTGGCTGTTGTTGACTTCATTTGATAGGTGATTCCATAGTACTGGTACTTACCTGGAGAAAGATCTTTCACTTATTACATTTTTTAAATTTTGATCTATCCGG
>NC_056747.1:999309181-999316681 GCF_019279795.1 Protopterus annectens | reverse complement strand
ATAGTCGAACTCACAGGAGTTTGAATGATGTAATATTGAACTGTTAAGTTCGACACCCAAAAAGTACGAAAACACAGAATAGCGATTTTTTTTTTCCCCAGGGAAAAAAAATCACTGTTCCGGTACAAAGAAAAAAAACATATACTTTAAACTTAAAGGAATGACGAGGGCTTCAGCACCCCCACCCCCTCACACCCCCCTACTTAAATATACCAACTCTGAGATCACACCACAGTGGAGGGAAATAGCAAAGACAAAAAAACGGTCCACACTGGGTAAAATATTGGTGTTCCTTGACTTTGCTATTTCCATTTTTTAACATTTAGGTTTGATATTACAACACTCAGACTCCTGTGAGTTCAACATTATAATATAGACCCAGTATATATGGGGATGCAGGTTGGTTCAGAAGACAAACAAGACAGACAAGACATCATACAGAGGCGGTCTATGACACATGTGGTGGGTAAACCCCTTGGAGAGGGAAGGGTGTCTGGAAATTGGAAGCCCATGAGCCCCAAATGGAAACAGTGCAGCTGAGGCCCCCACCCATGGGCAGTCATCACTGCACCTTCACGGCCCAGAAGGTGGCTGTGCTGGGGGCTAAGCAGGAGGGGCAGGCTGATCCTCTATGTGTGCTATGAGACCCTCAAGGTGGTGTAGCAAATCTCACAATTCTCTGCAGAGCTCCCTATGCACCAGACCCTGGACCTGACTTCAGGTTACAGGATCCTATTTGTGTGCACTCCCAGGGGGTGGACAGGCACTATCCCATGAGGTGGTTCCACCTGAAGGTAGTGCAGCACCAGCAGATGGCGAGGTCCCGTTTTGGGTCCCAGATGTCTGGTCCCATGGCCAGATGAGGTGGGAGAGGTAGTTCTGCTGGGAACAGTCTTCCCAAATGTGCTATTGTCTTACAGTTTTAGAAAATATGTGGGTAGCATATAGTCAACACAATCCAGGATTAGTTATAACAGCATGCATACATACATATTCCCAGTAACCCAAAATACCAGATTTGGAACAGTTGCACAGCAAACAGAACACATGCATATATGGAACCACAATGGCCATTACAATGGCATGCAGGTTACATTGTTAGCAACAGGCCACCAATGATAGTCTTTTAACATGGAACATGAATAAAAACACATTTCAATATTTGTTTCACAATAGATTATATGCTCCAACAGTAGGTTTGGTGTAAACATACCCACTGATGTGTGTGTTCAGATTATTTTTGCAGATATGGCGGGGGGGATGTCAATTAACAACTATTACATCTTTGCAATATGAGGTCCTCAGACCTTTTTTATTGTTTATGTCTTGCAGGTACCATATCAAGACAGTGACTGCCTGCGTTCACTCCACAAGAGAATAACATCCTCATCAACTTCATGGTGCATCACCATAGAACCCTCTTTGGGTGTACAGCCCATGGTTTGCAGGAGAGGATTGCCCTGTGGAATGAGCTTGTCCTCAGGGTAAATGATGTTGGCCTGCATAACCACAGTTATGAGCAGATGCAACATCATTGCACTGACCTCATCCGCCATGCCCGTCAGCATGCTGCTGCAGTTAGGAGTGACCAGCTAGCCACAAGTGGTGGTCATGCCATCCAGCCCCCACTGACACATGTGGAGGAGCTCCTCACCAGCCTTTGGACACCTGCCCACCAGCCAAGTCAAGAACCTGAAGATAGCATTGTGAAGGTGGGTGCTACCCACACAATGGATGAGGAATGTGCAGGTAAGGCACGATGTAATATTGAACTGTTAAGTTTGAAACCCAGAAAGTACGAAAGCACTGTTGCTTATCTATCTTCATCTGTAAAGTATCTTTATGCATATGTCAGATAACATAGTCTGTCACTGCAGTGTAGTAATGAACAGATGTGCATAATCTGTAGTATTATGGGTGTGTACTGTTGATGTACTGAAATGCTGCTTCCACCCTGTACCAATGCCACAGGTGTGGCTACTGACATCACATCTCTGACACAAATATGTAGGTCCCTCTGATATACCTCTGGGGTAGCAGCCTGTAGCTGGTGAGTATGGAGGTCTTTTGTTTATGTTTGCCAATACACTGGTCATGTTATTGCCATGGCATTTGCCATGCACACATTTAACACACCTACCCATAATGCATGCTGTACATGTTCACTTATTGTTGCTGTTAACTGCACTGCATCACAATGGTCACCATGGTAGCATATCTGAAGGGTATGTAAGAGTCCTGCAGTATAACTAACAACCTGTCAGTGCAAGATGTGTGTAACAGTGTATATACCAGTATTAAAATGGCAACTGTTACAGATCTATGCAATGGCATATCACAATACCACATTCCACAACTTCTACAACCTATAATGTGATCCTAACATGAGCAATGAATGTATAAGATGGAATTCTATGTTAGGACAACAAATATGGGGAATACATACCTTAACAAACAATGGAAGCATATGTGTGCATACACTCCAAATAACATATTGTGGAAGCAGCTTTTGAAGTACTGCAGCATTCACTCATCCTGAGTATGCACCTTCCATCAGGTAAGGGTCCTCAATGTCACACCAAGTAATGGTCTGCTGTACAAGAAGTATGTCCATGACATTTGCCCACTCACATGCAATAGAGGCAGCTGAGGCTTGCACACATCTTACAAACCATGGAATGGATCCCATATCCAAAAGGTAGCACTCAGTAGTGGAGACGTAGCCTTACCTCGCCATTGCATATACCATAGCAAACAGTGCAGACAAACATGTATGTGACTATGAAGTATGGGACACCATTAATGTAGAAAATAAGCAGATGCCCATCCAAGCAGATGACAGCATATGTTGCAAAATGGTCACAGAGGCTGCCCAGACACATGCCGCAACACTGAGAGACTTGCAGGAATGTCTAGCAACAATTTGTCTGTGTCGACAATTACCTGAACTCTGCATAAGTGTGGCCTATGGGTTACGGTAATCAGATGGAAGAGTTATTCCACAGGAGACATCATCCAGGGCCCTCTACAGGTAGCATATGCATAACATCTAGTCTCCCAAAGCAGGTGTTGCAATGTGTAATGGTGTACCGAGACCAAGGCTGAAACCTGCAGACAGTATTAATAAAGATACATGTGCTGCACAAGCAACACCTCACTCTACCTCAGGCCCACCGTCCCCATCTGTACCTTGCCGGTGCCAGTGTACACCTTTAGGTTTGCTGTTCATTAGCAGGAACTAGGCCAGTAGACATGGTGTTCTGAATTTGGGACACTGCAAAATGACACTCATGTGTGTTGTCAAGTATCTTCAAAAAGGCTGAGGATGGGGAAGGGTCTCATCCTGAAACACAGCAGTGAACTGAAGCATACATCCAAAGCTCATTAAGAATGGCTGTATCTGAACACAGTCACTGTCATGCATTGTGCCAGACATAACCCTGTCTCCACAGCAATAGTGAAGGCACTGTGTGACCTCCAAGGGCTGTGCACATGAGCTGACTTTGCAATCTGGCAGAGTTGGGGGACATCTGTAGGGTGGAGTGACCAAATAATGGCAAGTGAATATAGGTCATGCTAGTATACACATTCCAGGAATAGTGACTACTGTAGTTCTCTTAGCAGGTGCTGCAATAAACCATCATGTTAAGGGCGGGCACACTTATGCAACCCACATATTGTATGCATCCCAATCAATATCTGCACAACTAACACATTTGTTTTATACTGCATTTGATTGCACAGGTCATATGTCACATATCAGGTGTGTGTAATGTTAACATATGCAGTATTGTGGCCCCATGGCATATCAGGGAAGAGGGTGGCATGTCAATGAGGGTGTGCACACTCCTCACAGCCACAGTAAGCTTTGGCAGTTGTCAGTTTAATTGGATTTTATTGCTCATACATGCACTGCTGATGATGAGATCTGCAAATTGGATGTCAGGCATTCACTATTGACATCTGTCCTCATATCAACCCAGGTATGTGTCAGACAAACACACATAGGCTGTGAGCAACAGAGAAAACATAACTGCCACACATATAAACATTCAGCAATGGTGTGTACACTTGTGAGGTATGGCGCACAGTACATGGCAGGGTGCTGAACAGGTGCACAGCAATACTGTGTACATGGGTGCAGTGTGTTCCAGGGGAAGAGACATCACCTACTAACACAGCGCATGCATAAACTCTCACCTGATGATGACAAATGGCCGCATAATATCAATTTGAAAACAGTAAAGTCAGTACAAAGAGTTAAGATATGACAAGTTGATGCACCAAGAATCTATAAAAGTCTATAGAGAGAAAGTTAAAATGTATAACCAAGCAATACATCCTGTATCTGTAAATGATGCCAAGTGATACATCTAAAATATATCGAACCTGTTGATAGTATTGTGGGTCTAAAATCTAAAAAATAGATAAAAAAGATATGAAGTACAACATGGATAACAGTTAAAGGGGACAACATATTGGTTGTAAATACTTGCATGACTTCCATTTGAAACATCAAAAAATCAAATAATGTATTGTTGATAGTATACAAACACAGATATAATGTGCAATTCAACGTAAAAGTCTTCTACCTTTCAAGTGGGGACATATGGACAATATGCGCACATATGGATTAGTTCTGATAGTTAGTCGTCTTTGACTAGATATATTTTTATAGTATTTTTATAGTATTTTAATAGTATTTTAGATATAACCAGATCTATCCATGAAGCAGGTTACTCTATCTCACTATTAGAATATTGTTTTCACTGCACCGGTTTTTGACAAAAATCAGGTTTATGGTTTGTATATGTGTTACATGTAGCAGGATATTGTATTTTATTAGAGCACTCTATTTACGTATTCCTGTTTAATGATGCTACATAAAAGTAACAGGTTATTCCTTAGAGTATATGGCAGCGTTATCTATATATATTTTTTAGTTAGTGCTTTATTAAAGATTAAAGATTTCAGGTTGTCATACACTCTATAATATACACGCAGCCACAGAGCAATTGGCTGCGCATATTTATACGCATAATATGATATAGATTTGTTTTGTGGTTTGTCGTATGCCGCTTCTAATAAGTTATGTATTAAGTTTACATTATTAGTTTTTATGAAATGCATTTATGTCTTATATATTTATAATATGTTTTAAAATCAAGGGAACATGTAATGTTTTATTGTAATTTGTACGTAGCTCTTTAATCAGAGACACGTTTTTTATTGGTTCGCAAGAGAACCGCTTGGATTTAAAATCAAAAGTTTTCAATGCATTTCCTGTTTGTCTGATGAAGCGGCGTTATCGTGCCGTGAAAGCGCTTACATCAATTAAAGTTTCTATGTTTTAAATTGGTGAGGATTATTAGACACTACTGGCTTTTGAATTTACATCGCAGAAGAATATTTAAGCAGAGACTTTTCAACTACGCATTTGTGCTGCCTACACTTGTTACAACCTTTGTAAGTAAAGACTATTGAAACGCTAACGTGGATTATACATATATCTGTGCAATATTTTGAAAGTACGGCTCCGTGGGATCTCAGTTTTTTAATATATATATATATATATATATATATATATATATATATATATATATATATATATATATATATATATATATATATATATATATATATATATATATACACACACACAAACACACACACACACACACACACACACACACACACACACACACACACACACACATATTCATAACATTGTACTGGAGTCATACCTCAGCACCAATAGTCACAACCTCTTAGAGCAAGTGAATGACATGTAAGTATTGCAGGTATAAATGTGGAATGTTTCTACAGTAACAGGAGTTGTTTTAACAGACATCTTGTGGGGGAAGTCACTTCTGATATTGACATGTACATCATCAGTTACTGACAGACATCATAAGATCATCATAGTGAAGTACCACACAAATTACAGTAAAGATCCTGTGGAAAACAGCAGAGATATGACCAGTAAACATGGACAGTCTGACACAATCTGGTCAGTGCAGAGGTATACGCAGAACTCCTTAGTGCAAGATGTGTGGACCAAACCTGACAAAGTGGATGTTTACAGCCATGTAAATGGGGATATCACAAAAGTACTGGAATAGATAAGCTCACATAGTTGATGCATTCACACACTCTTGTCTGTCCTAACACATATTAACCAGAGGAGCAGAGGTCCCAAGCCCACATACTTCACACTTTTTAGTGGCATACATCTTTAAACCATCACACTGCTTTTCAGACACACACAACAGTTATGGTGGCCAGGCAACAGGTCATCTGACAAATATATGGACATAACATCACACTAGGTAAATACACTGAGCTACTAGGCATGTCACAAAGCACTGTGCAAACTACAGGCAAACTGCCACAACACTGATGCAAGTTTCCTTTCGGTGAATACACATGTACTTGGAAATATATCAGGCACTACAGGCATGTAACAGCAAGGTGTAACAAACACCAGTGTGAAAGTGCATACCGACAACCAATTTGAACACAGTCACAGTCACATTATGGTAAGCCTAAGTAATATTACAGTATATGTACTGCGTGAACAACACCACCCTCATATGATCCACTCACCCAGTAACCCTACATATACTTGGCCAATACACAGTGCAGTCTAATGTCTGACTATGGTATGGGACATCTGTCAGTCTGGCCCTACAAACATGTACACTGATATGATACCATAAACTGGAGCAGCATGCAACATCAGATAGAATAGGACCAAGAACAATGACATCTACCACAGTCTGTACAGAGGCCAAAAAACATATTCACAATACACACTCTGTCAACAATCACCATAAGGACACAGACTTCACTACTGTACACACTACAACAAAATGTCCAGGTTTTGTCCTCAAATATGAGGCCTTCTACACATAACATGTCTAGCAGTCTGATATCTCACTGGCTTATCAGGTATGATGTCAGTAAATAATGATGTACTGTACATATGCACCTCTTACTGTATGACATATGGGCAAAGAGTGACAGATTTGGGGGACAGAGGTACAAACACAGTGCCAATACTGACATATTGCTGTGATAATCTGAGAAATTTCCTGGTGTAGCAGGGTTTGTTGTGACATATCTCTTCTGAAGGATATGAAGACAGTAACTCACATGGATGTCACCATGTACTGACTGCAATCATCAGAGTATGCTACCACATATCTAAAGATAGGAAATGTGTGAGTAACACAACACATGTAAGACTCCAAACTCTGGGCAGTCTGCCGATAGTCCTACAGGTGAGAGTTTCCTCAACCACATAACACTGTCATGCCAGACTTTAAATCATGTAGAACAGCCATATCCACACAAACCCTGTTAAAGTAACATTACTTCAAATGTAGAACAACAATACTTTCATTCTGTCCCCATGTCTGGAACATCTCCTTTCTGTTTGCTGGACTGCCTCCACAGTGTATGTTGTAAGAGATATTTGCAACTACCATCTGTGATGCT